>NC_034175.2:66911852-67106852 GCF_002021735.2 Oncorhynchus kisutch | reverse complement strand
AGAGGGTGAAAACTACCACAGCACTGGAGACTGAACTGATGGGGCTGGTTTTCGTTGACGTGTCAGCTGGGGGTTGTTTCATTGTTTGTTTTTTTAGCCACAACTCCAGCTCTGTTGGTTGGGTCTCGATGTGATGACATCACAGCACCGATAGGACCCAGGTCATCATCAGCATCGCTCTTCCCCCCACTTCAGTCCCCCAAACAGACCGGGTCATCATCAGCATGGCTATTCCTCACTTCAGTCCCCCAAACAGACCAGGTCATCATCAGCATGGCTATTCCCCACTTCAGTCCCCCAAACAGACCGGGTCATCATCAGCATGGCTATTATCCACTTCAGTCCCCCAAACAGACCGGGTCATCATCAGCATGGCTATTATCCACTTCAGTCCCCCAAACAGACCGGGTCATCATCAGCATGGCTATTCTCCACTTCAGTCCCCCAAACAGACCGGGTCATCATCAGCATGGCTATTCTCCACTTCCGTCCCCCAAACAGGGGAGAATGCAAAAAGTTCAGTGTTGCCAAGGCGACCGTGAACAAAGCCAGCAACCCTCTGTAAAAGGAATGGGAAGTTGTCCATGCTAAGTTAGCTTAGCGTAGGTCAACAGCATGTCAGTGGCTCATTAGGTTCTTATAACCTAGAAATAATCAAATGTTTATGTCTCTAGTGAGAGGCAATAATTCAATTAAAAACAACAACATATAAGTCTAATGTTACTCTAATGTAATCCTGCTCTTCCTTAATAACCACTACAAATAGTCCAGGAAAGTATTGGTACTGAGAATGCTAATTTCCCCCAAATGCTCTGTTTCTGACCTATCTTATGAGGGTGGACAGCAGGTGAAGGGGCTTTCCTCTCTGGCGCCACATTCTATTTTCTCTCCCTTCTCACAGAAGTGTGCACTCCGTCACCCTCCCTTTAAGGGTTGAACATATTTGGATTGGTGTGAATACATCCACACCACTCCAGTGCTTTTGAATCCTTTTGTGTGAGTGATCTAGTACATACTGGGGAAACGGATCAAGAACCTTAACTGAGCTTGAGTACTGGTTGTCCACAGGCACATATCTAGGATTCATTTAACCCTTCCTAAACCCTAAAATCCTAAACCCTAAACCCTAACCACGCGTGGGGAAGTAAAACACATTTTCCAAGGATCTTAGGTCAGTGTCTGTGGGTAACATCATCGTACTTCCTTTAACCACTACGGTATCAGGGCCTTTTCAATGGAAATGTTTACTTTTATACAAATATATAATTTATTTTCAATTTTAAATCATTTATTTTCCCTTATTCTACATTGTCCATGTTGAGTTTAGTCTAATTCATAAATGTACTGTTCAGTATTATTTATATATGAATGATCTTATTTTGAATGGAGTTGCCCAAATGCTACTGAATGTTATGAAGACACTTATTGTGCTGAATGATTCATATGAAGGAAGTAAAGACCATTTGACAATAAAATAAGTTCCTAAACAAGTGAATGTTTTGAATGTAAATGTCAGTTCCATAACTTCAGTTGAATTATTTTTCAATTTGATGATGGATGACTGATAGTTTGAGATTTCTTTCTCCTACAAGGTGTTTTTAGCTCTGTTGCTAATGCTGAGTTTGTGACATCTCATAAATTCATAAATATGAGCATATGACTGGAGAAAATCCACTTGAACGCCCCTCCAACTAGTAATTACTAGTGTCAAACTCGTCTAACATCCCTGAGCTCCGACTTCTCCCACATGTTGAACTCTGACGTCACCTACTAAGGAAATGACCTCGATAGCGTTTTCAGCAGTTAATACAACACAACAAAAATACAATAAACCAAACCTATTTATATATATTTTTAACACTATAACTTGATTACAAGCATGATAGCTGTACTTTTCAGTTATAGTTGTAGCAGCTTGTTTGCCATTAGCCAATCTGCTTTCTCAAAGAGTTCAAAGCTCGTGAATGCACACAACCTGTTGCTCCCGGTTTACCAGTAGTATTTTCAGAGTCTTTCATGAGCGTAGCATCAGACGTAGCAACGACCATTTTGACAAGAAATAAGGTGTCATTTCAACATTATACATCAAGATTTTATTACTTAACTCAAGCAACACAGATAGTCAGAGCAGTGTTCATGAAGACCCTGTTAAGATATTACTGGTCTGAATATCAGACACAAGGAGAAACAAAAAAACAGAAAAGCTAGAAGATAAGAAGTGTCTTTCCTGAAAGTGTCTTCACTTGCATAGAGATATACCAATGTATTAAAATCTATTAAATAATGTAATTGAAATCTTGCAGGTAAATACAGGGGTGAAAGTAAATCAAATGTCTTCCTGGGATGGTACAAGCGTGTGTACACATAAACATAATGTAGAACGACACATAGAATCTCTATTAATTTAATAGGATCTCTGTGTGTCTAATAGTGAAGATGAGTCTTTTAGAATAGTTTTACTTGATATCTTATTTAGAGTGTTGTGTTGCAAGAGTCTTTGTTCTTCAGATAGTGGTTGGTTGTAGACCAGTGGTTCCTAGGGACCCAAATTGAACCAGGTTGTCTCAGTCATGATCCCAATATTGGCATGACAAATATTTGGGGGGCAAAATGCAATCTGGAAAACTATTTTTAATACTATATTGATAGTAAATGTACAAATTATATGACAAGGGAACAACAGTCCCACTTTTTTCATTGTCAATAATTCAATTTTGCACATATTCTTGATGAAGAATGTTATGCTCACTGGTTTAAGATCACAAAAGCAATCAAATCTGCTAATAACTCAATATGGAACACTGTTTTAAAGAAAAATAGTTCAGTGGTTAAATTCTAATAAAAATGTAGGTTCATTATAATTTCTACAAACATTCTACCTGGTTTTAGTTGTTTAAGTTCAGACTAGGGTATTTATTTATTGATTTTTTTGACACTGACCCATTAAAAAACTCCCAGTTGAGGATCACTGTAGAAAATCCAATTATCCATTCCCCCTTTGGCTTGTAGTGCATTTTAATCTTGTGGTATTTGACAATTCACAGTTCTGAGATTCTGGAATCGTTGTAGATTAGAACCCAAGACAGCCTATAGCAGTCCTCCTGCTACATTCCTGACAGCTGATTAGTCCTCAGGTGTTCTAGGGTTTCCGAGTCTTCCACTGTGGCCTGAGCAGGGGTTTCTGTGTTCCGCTGTCGTCACGGTCACCAGGCTCTGCAGCCCAGGCTGGGGTCGGGGACAAGGGCTGCTGCTCCCCCTCTGGCCCGTTGTCACCGCTGCCATGGTCACCTGAGGAGCCATTATCAGGGCCGTTGGAGGGGTCGTGGTGACGGCGAGGGGCGGGTATCCGGGAATCACTGGAGGAGGAGTTTAGTCGGGACATGCCACGCCCCCAGGCACCCCTTCCTCCACTCATCTCATCCACCAGGTCCACAACAGAGCTAGAGGGCACCTCTTTCAGTGTGTTCAGCCTGCGTAGGGGCAGCATTGCTCGGGATGAGGAGCGACTGGGCTGGTTAAACCTGGAGCGCGCTGATGTGTAATCCATCTCCGACATGGTCTCATCATCATCATTACCTGAGTGAAAGAGAGAGACATCAATTTAGTTTAGGATCCAAGCATTGATGTGCAAAGAGCCTAAACATTGTAGAGATTATAGAGTGACACACACACACACTTCATTTTGAGCATCACCTGTATGCCTCAGTCTCTGAGGAGGGAACTTTGAGTCCAGACTCTTCCCTGGAGGCAGAGAAAAGTACTTCTGGGATTTGGCCTCATTCTGAGAGAAAGAAAAAGGGAGGAGGTGAGAGGGGAATAAAGAGAGAGATAAGAGATTGTACACTTTGATCACAACAAAGGGTTTTCCTGTAACATATATTTTTTTATCGAATCATGAAATGCTGTGCATAGACTTGACCTGCATTACTAACATTACTACGAAAATATTTAGATGAATATCTATTCTAACATTACCACGAAAATATTTAGATAAATATATATTGTAACATTACTACTAAAATATTTAGATTAATATCTATTCTAACATTACTACTAAAATATTTAGATAAATATATATTGTAACATTACCACTAAAATATTTAGATAAATATATATTCTAACATTACTACTAAAATATTTAGATAAATATCTATTCTAACATTACCACTAAAATATTTAGATTAATATCTATTCTAACATTACCACTAAAATATTGAGATTAATGTCTATTCTAACATTACTACTAAAATATTTAGGTTAATATCTGTTCTAACATTACTACTAAATTATTTAGGTTAATATATGTTCCTAATGTAGAGTAACAGTCAAACATGTGGACACACCTGCAGAACTCATTCAAAGGTTATTCTTTATTTTGACTATTTTCTACATTGTAGAATAATAGTGAAGACTTCAAAACGATGAAATAACACATATGGAATCATGTTGTAACCAAAAAAGTGTTAAACTAATCAAAATATATTTTATATGTGAGATTCTTCAAAGTAGCCACCCTTTGCCTTGATGACAGCTTTGCACATGCTTGGCATTCTCTCAACCAGCTTCATGAGGTAGCCACCTGGAATGCATTTCAATTAACAGGTGTGCCTTGTTAAAGTTTATTTGTGCTTTCTATAATTCTTAATGCATTTGAGCAAATCAGTTGTGTTGTGACAAGGTAGAGATGGTATACAGAAGATAGCCCTATTTGGTAAAAGACCATGTCCATATTATGGCAAGAAAAGCTCAAATAAGCAAAGAGAAACGACAGTCCATCATTACTTTAAGACATGGTTAGTCAACCCGGAGAATTTCAAGAACTTTGAATGTTTCTTCATGTTCAGTCGCAAAAACCATCAAGCGATATGATGAAACTGGTTCTCATGAGGACCGCCACAGGAAAGGAAGACCCAGAGTTACCTCTGCTGCAGAGGATAAGTTACCAGCCTCAGAAATTGCATCCCACAGAGTTCAAGTAACAGACACATCTCAACATCAACTGTTCAGAGGAGACTGTGTGAATCAGGCCTTCATGGTCGAATTGCTGCAAAGAAACCACTACTAAAGGACACCAATAAGAAGAAGAAACTTGCTTGGGCCAAAAAACACGAGCAATGGACATTAGACTGGTGGAAATCTGTCCTTTGGTCTGATGACCTCTGTGTCTGTGAGATGCAGAGTAGGCGAACGGATGATCTCCACATGTGTAGTTCCCACCATGAAGCATGGAGGAGGGGGTGTGATGGTGTGGGGTTGAGTTGCTGGTGACACTGTCTGTGATTTATTTACAATTCAAGGCACACTTAACCAGCATGGCTACCACAGCATTCTGCAACGATACGCCATCCCATCTGGTTTGAGCTTAGTGGGACTATCATTTGTTTTTCAACAGGACAATGACCCAACACACCTCCATGGTGTTTTCACTATTATTCTACAATGTATAAAATAGTAAAAAATAAAGTAAAACCCTTGAATGAGTAGGTGCGTCCAAACTTTTGACTGGTACTGTAAGTCTGTGTGTTCCGTACTGGTCCGTTGAAGCTGCCGGGTCGGAGGCTGCGTCGGATGCTGGTGTGCCGTCGGATCAGGATCTCTTTTGTCCGGCTGTCGTTGGGCAGGGAGTGCTTGGTGGTGTACGCCGTGGTCTGGAAAAACACACAGAGAAACATACCATACATAAGACACACCCACCGTCTGATAACACGCACTATAACACACAACACATGACATAAAACACACACTGCATAGAAAATCGGATACAACGCCATAGTGTAGCAGAGGCCAACATATTGCAGGAAACACCCCCAATCTAACATGAGGTTTCTACATACAGTAGCTCTATCTGTACCACCCTGCTTTAATCTCCTAATGACACACACACTAACGACACACATACTAATGATAAACACACTAATGACAAACACACTAATGACACACACACTAATGACACACACACTAATGACACACACACACTAATGACACACACACTAATGACACCCAAACACTAATGGCACACACACACTAATGACACACACACACACACACTAATGACACACACACACACACACACACACACACACTAATGACACACACACACACTAATGACACACACACACACACTAATGACATAGACACACTAATGACACACACACACACACCAATGACACACACACACTAATGACACACACACTAATGGCACACACACTAATAACACACACACACTAATGACACACACACGCTAATGACACACACACTAATGACACCCAAACACTAATGGCACACACACACTAATGACACCCAAACACTAATGGCACACACACACTAATGACACACACACACACACACACACACACACTAATGACACACACACACACACTAATGACATAGACACACTAATGACACACACACACACACACACTGATGACACACACACACTAATGACACACACACTAATGACACACACACACTAATGACACACACACACTAATGACACACACACTAATGACACACACACACACACACACACTAATGGTACACACACACACTAATGACACACACACTAATGGCACACATACTAATGACACACACACACTAATGACACACACACACTAATGACACACACACTAATGACACACACACACTAATGACACACACACACTAATGACACACCCACTTGCACCTGTATTCTCTTAATAACACAATGACACAGCAGTCCGTACAGAGAGAGTGCTGCTATAGCCTACACTCCTGATTACACAACCAGAGTGGATTTTACACACCCCAGCTTTTATGTTTTACCACAATACCCTCTTTCTGTGGCTCTGGGCAGTCACCCAAACGTAGCTGGCCACACCCTGAACTGTCTGAACCATGATGCTTATCTAAATGATACCTGGCTCTGTTTGTGTCTAACGAGCTGCCGTACCTCCCTCTCTCCTGGAAAACACTCATCACTACAGAGAGACGCCCAATGCCCTTAATAAACCCATTGCAATATACTTCACTTCTGTAGATCTGAGAGGATTGGATAGGTATAAGCATCCCTAGGTTATTTGTGTAATGGGTAGATCTAGTACACGGGGTTGGTGATCAACAGACACTCTAACCGGGGCGGCAGGTAGCCTAGTGGTAAGAGCGTTGGACTAGTAACCGAAATGTTGCATGACCAAATCCCTGAGCTGACAAGGTAAAAACATCTGTTGTTCTGCCCCTGAACAGGCAGTTAACCCACTGTTCCTAGGCCAGTTAACCCACTGTTCCTAGACCAGTTAACCCACTGTTCCTAGGCCGTCATTGAAAATAGGAATTTGTTCTTAACTGACTCGCGTAGTTATTAAATAAAGGTAAAGTATTTTTTGTTTAAATGATGGCCGCATGGTGGGACAAGGAGCTGTCAAACCTGTTTTAGGGCTTAGGAGAGTGGAAGTCAAACGGTTCCAATAGAAAGGCAACACATCACATGATCTAATGTCGAAACCAATGATACAATGAGATCTGTGACAGTAACAGGTGTGTTTGTGTTTGTGTTGTGGGGGGGGGGGGACTGTGAAGGAGTGGGTAGGTAATAAGATAAGGTCACAGAGAGAATCCCATCACATGAAAACACAAACACACTCCCTGTGGCTCATTTTCAAAAGGTGAGGTCACTTATGGAAATGTACTGCCGACCACAGGCATTATGCAAAACAGCACGTGAGGTACAGCACACACAGGTATGGAAGAACAGACTTTCATGTAACAAACAGGGCTCTGTGTAAGGTAAACCTTGTTAAGGAATCGACTCACCCGTTGTCTGATCTTGTACATGTTCTTGGACAGAATGTCATGCATGTTCATCAGGTCTGCAGCCACAAACTTCCTCTTGGGTTTACCAGAGCCCTTCTTCTCCTCGCTAGAGGAACAAATGCAGAAATAACAGAATGTTTAAAAACTGTATCATCTTTGTAAATTATATCAGAAATAGGACTGGTGGAGTTATGTCACACATGCAGCTAACAAAAATACATGGAAGTGTCTGCTCTACCCAAAATTACAACCAACTGATTGCAGCATTACGGCAAAACTGGAAGAGGCAAGTAGAAGGGGGAGAAAGTAAGGAACTAGTTTGTTGGCCCTGCATTAAAGACCGAAATTGATTAAAGAAGATTTTGATAAGTAAAAAAGTATACCAGTTTCATTTAAGGACCAAAAAATGTAGAAATAAAAATAATAATCTCTCAAAAGAGATTATTGATGTACAGATTCCGTGGCAACATGGTCTATGAACTGATACACAAATACAACCATGCCAGCTCTGCAAGAGACAGGATCATTAGATCACTTGTTTTGGTACTGTCCATGTGTAGCTTATTTTTGGTCGCAGGTTCAGGAATGGCTGAAGAATTGTAACATTTACCTGGAGTTAACTGTGGAAAAAGCACTGCTGGGGGGTTTGAAAAGCCATAGTCAATCGATCAATTATATAATAATACTCTTAGTAAAAATGTTCATCTTTAATGTACAACCTGTAGAAACTATGAGAATAGAAAGGTTCTGAACTTTTGTGAAACATCACAGCACAGTAGAAAACTATATGGCAAATAGAAATTAAAACTGGATGGTTTTCAGAGATGGATGGGAGGGGTTGAGTGGAGCACAAGGGTGGGACAAAAAATAACAAGACAACTAATATAAAATATACTGTGTTCATAAAATGTATATACAGTGCATTCAGAAAGTATTCACACACAGCAAAACTGAGCAATCGGTGGAGAAGTCACGTCTGGAGGGAACCTCCAGACCAGCATCATCCTGTGGGGATGTTTTTCAGCAGCAGGGACTGGGAGACTAGTCAGGATCGAGGGAAAGATTAACGGAACAAAGTACAGAGTGATCCTTGATAAAAACCTGCTCCAGAGCGCTCAGGACCTCGACTGGGGACGAAGGTTCACCTTCTAACAGGACAACGACCCTAAGCACACAGCCATGACAACACAGGAGTGGCTTCAACCTGACAGAGGTTGAGAGGATCTGCAGAGAAGAATGGGAGAAACTCCCCAAATACAGGTGTGCCAAGCTTGTAGTGTCGTACCTAAGAAGACTTGAGGCCTTTACTGAGTAAAGGGTCTGAAATCTTACGTAAATGTAATATTTCATCAATTTTTTTGCAAACCTTTTTCAAAAGCGGCTTTTGATTTGTCATTATGGGGTATTGTGTGTAGATTGATGAGGGGAAAAAACCATTTAAAATGTTAATTTAATTCATTTTAGAACAAGGCTGTAACGTAACAAAAAGTAAAAAAAGTCAAGGGGTCTGAATACTTTCCCGAATGCAATGTATATATTTGATATACCGTATAAATATTTACACCAAAAAATATTTGGGGAATTGGAAATGATGCAGACAATTAAACTGATGGAAGCCACAATCTATCTGCAATATTAAAGCGGATCTATCCCCTAAAAAAAAGAACGAAATTACAGAATGCTTAGATATTACCCATTATAATCTGGGTGGCTCGAGCCCTGAATGCTCATTGGCTGACAGCCGTGGTATACCATGGGTATGACACATGACTTATTTTTACTGCTCTAATTACGTTGGTAACCAGTTTATAATTGCAATAAGGCACCTCGGGGATTTGTGGTATATGGCTGAGGGATTTATCCAGGCACTCTTAGTTGCGTTGTGCTTAAGAACAGTCCTTAGACTTGGTATATTGACCATATACCACACTCTTCTGGACTTATTGCTTAAATACCCATCTGACCTGTTGAGGTTAAAAGGGTCATGTGTGAGGGGTGATAGGTGGATAAGATGTAAAGAAGTGTATGAGAGACAGCAAGGGGGACAGAGAGAGACACAGAGAGAGGGACAAGGCCACAGTGTGTGTGTGTGTGTGTGTGTGTGTGTGTGTGTGTGTGTGTGTGTGTGTGTGTGTGTGTGTGTGTGTGTGTGTGTGTGTGTGTGTGTGTGTGTGTGTGTGTGTGTGTGTGTGTGTGTGTGTGTGTGTGTGTGTGTGTCATTAGTGTACAAAGACAGAGAGAGAGAGAGAGAGAGAGAGAGAGAGAGAGCAAAAGAGAGAGCAAAAGAGAGAGCAAGAGAGTGTGAGAGAGAGAACAAGTGAGAGAGAGAGAGAGGGAGAGCAAGCGAGAGAGAGAGAGAGCAAGAGAATGAGAGAGAGAGCAAAATAGAGAGAGAGAGAGAGAGAGCAAGAGCTAGAGGGAGAGAGAGGATAAACGTACTGTAGAGAGACAATGGAGGAACCAGCGTTGATGTCCCCGGACACTGTGTCCAGTATCTCCATTGCGTTCTGCAGCTCCAGCTTCTTGTACAGAGCCACAATGCTAGACTCTGCCCGGTTATCCCTGATCAGGATCTTACGCAGGATCCGGTTATTAAACTTCAGAAACCTGACATAGCGGTTGGAGAGACGGTTATTATACTTCATAAACCTGACAAAGAGGGCAGATTCTAAACATTATCACAGACACTCACAGACAGAAGCATTTCATAATACCCATGGAAGCAATATTAAAACCATGCCTTGGTGTTCACACAGTGTTATAGAAACCGGATAGACGTAAGCTCCTCCCAAAGCTCTCCAAAAGGCTAAGTGGCTTATGTTCATGGAAACAAAAGAAGAGAGGGAATAGGGCTGTGCTTTGCTTCATGGGATGAGGACAAGTTCTGACTAGCAGAGTTGACCTAAGATGACTTAAAAAGGACTCCAGACAAACTCGTTCTGGTGTAGAGAGGGGGGTAGTGAGGATATGGGTCATAGAGGGGGTGGGGGTGTATTGTTACAGTGGAAGGGCTGTACATTTCTTTGGGGCATAGGGGGAAGTAGAAGCCACTCATGAGGATGTTGCAGCTCAAAGGAACACAACACTGAATTCTAGTCAAAATGTCAACCCACGCTTTCACAGCCAGAACAATGGCAACAAAAAAACAAAGACTGCAGACAGGAAAATCTAGAACGCAAGTTGATCTACAGAAAAACTTTAATCTCACCATCAGTTCACTAGGGAAACAGGTAGGGAGTGAGCTATCAAATGCAATGTTGAAAGGAAAGGAAATATACAACCAGTGACATTCGATTATTAGCAGCAGAAGTCACTTCCTCCATGTCATCTTTACTGCTCGTTAAACACAGGTTACGTGAAGGCAAATGATGCCCCTAAGGAAGTCACTTTCAAGTATGTAGACATTTAAAAAAAAACTTTATTTAACTAGGCAAGGCAGTTAAGAACAAATTCTTATTTTCAATGACGGCCTAGGAACAGTGGGTTAACTGCCTGTTCAGGGGCAGAACGACAGATTTGTACCTTGTCAGCTCAGGGATATGAACTTGCAACCTTTCGGTTACTAGTCCAACACTCTAACCACTAGGCTACCCAGCCGCCCCACATAGCAGATGGATGAAAGGAGATGAGGAAGACACATAATAAAAAGAAAAACACATACAGTACCAGTCAAAGGATTTAGAACACCTACTCATTCAAGGGATTTTCTTTATTTTTTACTATTTTCTACATTGTAGAATAATAGTGAAGACATCAAAAGTATGAAATAACACATATGGAATCATGTAGTAACCAAAAAGTGTGTCCAAACTTTTGACTCGTACTGTATATAACAGTTTTTAATCTTGTCGGCCCGTGTATTCGACCTGCCGCCCTAAACTATGCTACCCTGGGAGTAAATGGACAGGAAGTCACAGGACAGGAAGTGATGAAACAGGAAAAGGAAGCTCTTACTTGTCCTTCCAGTAGTAGTGGCTCCACTGGCCACAGAGGTCCTCTACCCCAGCGATGGTGTGCTCTATGAGCTGAGGGATGAAAGGGAAGAGGTTACAGGTGGCTACACACACAGTGAGCCAGAACATAGACCTGCAGACCTGAACTGTGTACTGTACAGTAAAAACAACAAGCCACTGACAAGAAAAACAAACAAACACTAGTTATTGACCTACCCTGGAGTGGATCTCTACGTTTATGGTCTCCAGGTTGCGGTTGGTTCTGCGGACGTTGATGAACTCGATCAGGGGCCGTATGCTGATTCCCTGAGCAGGAGATGAATGGTTCTGATCAGGTAGATAGTACTAAACCAGGAGTCTAGATGCCTTCTGGATGACTTGTCTCCTACCTGGATGAAGACTGTGAACATGATCATGCAGATGGTGGTGGTGAGAAAGAGTTTCTTGCGGCCGATGCTGTCTGGCAGGGTGAAGACCAGGGCAAAGGAGATTGCCCCTCGCAGGCCACCATAACCCAGAATAAACTGGTCCTTGAAGTTGAAGGGGATGGTTCGGAAAGGGTTAATGATCTGGGTCAGCACCAGGACACCTGGGAGGAGTAGAGGTAAAGGGCGAAAGGTTAAAGGTGAGAATCAGGATCTTTCACTCCATATTCAAACTGATAAGCCTGAGTAAGGCATTGCACAGATTGGCTCATCTTTGTAAGTTAACTCACAACACACTTTGCCACACACACACACAAGCACGCATGCACACACACACACACACCCTCTCCCCCTCGTACCCAGGCCTCTCCACACTAAGGCCAACAGCAGCGTGAACATGATGTAGCCCCAGTTCCACTCGTGTTCTGTTGTTATGGTGACCACACCCAGGAAGAAGAAAATGAGGGTTTCTGAGATGGTGCCCAACATCTTGACCACATGGCGGATAGTGGTGCAGGACCGCTGGGAGACATTCTCCTCCACATAGTACTTCATGGTCAGGGCACAGGTCACAATGCTGTGGACAGACAACACAGAGTCGTCAGTGCTGTGTGTGTTTTACTGTATGCATGTGTGTTTTCATGCGTGTATACATGTGTGTGTGTGTGTGTGTGTGTGTGTGTGTGTGTGTGTGTGTGTGTGTGTGTGTGTGTGTGTGTGTGTGTGTGTGTGTGTGTGTGTGTGTGTAGGCCCAATGTGCATGCTCATTCATCCACTCACGCCATAATACTGGAGATGGAGAACAGCTCTGCTACCAGGTAGGCCAGATAGCTGTACATGAAGATAAAGAGGGGTTCTATCTCCCTGACGTTAGAGGTGAAACGTGTGGTGAAGGAGGCTACGAAGCCAAAGATGACACCAAAGCCCATACCCCCCAGGCCCACCACGAAGAACCTAGCCACGCCCAGAAATACATCGACCGGCTCCACCACTGGCATATCTGCTACGAAGATAAACATGTTGTACAGCACCTGCAGAGAGAGACATAGAGAGAGACAGAAATATATATAGAGAGAGAGACATAGAGAGAGACAGAAACATAGTGAGAGAGACAGACAGAGAGAGAGAGAGAGAGACAGAGACAGAGACAGAGACAGAGACAGAGACAGAGAAGGAGAGCGAGAGAGAGACAGAGAGAGAGAGAGAGAGAGAGAGAGAGAGAGAGAGAGAGAGAGAGAGAGAGACAGACAGACAGACAGACAGACAGACAGACAGACAGACAGACAGACAGACAGACAGACAGACAGACAGACAGACAGACAGACAGACAGACAGACAGACAGACAGACAGAGACAGAGAGTGGGAGAGAGAGAGAGAGGGAGAGGGAGAGAGAGAGAGAGAGGGAGAGAGAGAGAGAGAGAGAGAGAGAGAGAGGGGGACCCACACAAAGAGAGGGGGAAATGGAAGTTAGACATTGCAGAACATAATTACATGTGCTCACAATCACACACACATGGAGAGAGGGGGAGAGAGAGGGGGAGAGAGAGATGGAGAGGAAGAGACAAACAGAGGTCTGACCCATGCCTGAGGTCATAGGTCAGACACAATGGTCAAAAACTCCAATGACTTTATTGTCCTGATAAAGTCATGTGTTTGAACTGCTGTGTTTACTGTGTGATATTTACACAGCACCTAGCATGGCTCGGGAACAAAAGAACAGAAAGAGCCTTCAATTTGTTTTTGTGACTGTTCCAACTTCAGTATTAATGATAAAGGAAACCTGGGTGGAACTTCACCCTACCGTTCTTAAATAGGAAATCATCAAACAGGGCCTTTGGAAAGTATTCAGACCTCTTGACTTTTTCCACATTTTGTTAAGTTACAGGCTCATTCTAAAATGTATTGAATCTTTATTTCCCCCCTCATCAATCTACACACAACACCCCATAATGACAAAGGTTTTTATACATTTATTAAAAAAATATATAAAAAATCGCCCCAGTCTGAGGTCCTGAATGCTCTGACAGAAGGTTTTCATCAAGGATCTCCCTGTACTTTGCTCTGTTCATCTTTGCCTCGATCCTGACTAGTCTCCCAGTCCCTGCCGCTGAAAAACATTACCACAGCATGATGCTGCCACCACCATGCCTCACCGTAGGGATGGTGCCAGCTTTCCTCCAGATGTGACGCTTGGCATTCAGGCCAACAAGTTCAATCTTGGTTTCATCAGACCAGATAATCTTGTTTCTCATGTTCTGACAGTCTTTAGGTGCCTTTTGGCAAACTCCAAGCGGGCTGTCATGTGCCTTTTACTGAGGAGTGGCTTAAGTGTGAACATTCTACATAAAGGCCTGATTGGTGGAGTGATGCAGAGATGGTTGTCCTTTTGGAAGGTTCTCCCATCTCCACGGAGGAACTTTGGAGCTCTGTCAGAGTGACCATCGAGTTCTTGGTCATCCCCCTGACCAAGGCCCTTCTCCCCTGATTGCTCAGTTTGGCTGGGCGGCCAGCTCTAGGAAGAGTCTTGGTGGTTCCAAACTTCCTCCATTTAAGAATGATGGAGGCCATTGTGTTCTTGGGGACCTTCAATGCTGCAGAAATGTTTTTGGTACCCTGCCCCAGATCTGTGCCTCGACACAATCCTGTCTCAGAGCTCAATTCCCTTGACCTCATGGCTTGGTTTTTGCTCTGACATGCACTGTCAACTGTGGGACCATATATAGACAGATGTGTGCCTTTCATAATAATGTCCAATCAATTGAATTTACCACAGGTGGAATCAAGTTATAGAAACATCTCAAGGATTATCAATGTAAACAGGATGCACCTGAGATCAAAGGGTCTGAATATTTATGTAAATAAGTTATTTCAGTTTTTTATTTTTAATACATTTGCGAACATTTCTAAAAACATGTTTTCGCTTCGTTATTGTAGAGTATTGTGTATAGATTGCTGAGGAAAATGTTTCATTTAATTCATTTTAGAATAAGGCTGTAACGTAACAAACAAAATGTGGAAAAAGTCAAGCGGTCTGAATACTTTCCGAAGGAACCGTATATTCTGAACAAAAAATATAAACACAACATGTAAAGTGTTGGTCCCATGTTTCATGAGCTGAAATAAAAGATCACAGAAATGTTCCATACGCACAAAAAGCTTATTTGCCTCAAATTTTGTGCACAAATGTGTTTACATCCCCGTTAGTAAGCATTTCTACTTTGCCAAGATAATCCATCCACCTGACAGGTGTGGCATATCAATAAACTGATTAAACAACATTATCATTACACAGGTTCACCTTGTGCTGGGAAGAATAAAAGGCCACTCTAAAATGTTTTTTTCACTCAACACAATACCACAGATGTTTTGAGGGAGCATGCAATTAGCATGCTGACTGCAGGAAAGTCAACCAGAGCTGTTGCCAGAGAATTTAATGTTCATTTATCTTCTATAAGCTGCCTCCAATGTAATTTTAGAGAATTTGGCAGTATATCCAACCGGCCTCACAACCGCAGACCATGTGTAACCACGCCAGCCCAGGAACTCCACATCCGGCTTCTTCACCTGCGGGATCGTCTGAGACCAGCCACCTGGACAGCTGATGAAAATGTGGGTTTGCACAATCAAGGAATTTATGCACAGGATGTCAGAAACCGTTTAAGGGAAGCTCATCTGCGTGTTCGTTATCCTCACCAGGGTCTTGTAACCAACTTCAGTGGGCAAATGCTCACCTTCAATGTCCACTGGCATGCTGGAGAAGTGTCCTCTTCACGGATGAATCCCAGTTTCAAGTATACTGGGCAGATGGCAGACAGAGTGTACGGCGTCGTGTTGGCGAACAATTTGCTGAAGTCAATGTTGTGAACAGAGTACCTCATGGTGGCGGTGGGGTTATACTGTAGTATGGGGAAAGCATCAACTATGGACAACGAACACAACTGCATTTTATTGATGGCAATTTAAATGCACAGAGATACCGTGATGAGATCTTGAGGCCCTTTGTTGTTCCATTCATCTGTCACCATCACCTCATGTTTCAGCATGATAATGCACAGCCCCATGTCACAAGGATCTGTACACAATTCCTTGAAAGTGAAAATATCCCAGTTCTTCCATGGCCTGCATACTCACCAGATATGTCACCCATTGAGCATGTTTGGGATGCTCTGGATCGACGTGCATGACAGTGTGTTCCAGTTCCAGTTCCTGCCAATATCCAGCAAATTCGCACAGCCATAGAAGAGAAGTGGGACAACCTTCCACAGGTCACGATCAACAGCTTGATCAACTCTATGTGAAGGAGATGTGTCGCGCTGCATGAGGCAAATGGTGGTCACACTAGATACCGACTGGTTTTCTGATCCACGCCACTACCTTTTTTAAAGGTATTTGTAAACAACCGATGCATATCTGTATTCCCAGTCATGTGAAATTCATAGATTAGGGCCTAATGAATTTATTTAAATTGACTGATGTCCTCATATGAACTGTAACTCAGTAAAATCTTAGAAATTGTTGCATGTTGCGTTTGTATTCTTGTTCAGTGTACTTCAGAATCCTTCATTTCTGAGTGTTGATAGACGTTAGACCCGTTGATCAGTACGGTGTTTATAGAGGTTAGACCCGTTGATCACTGAGCGTTGATGGACGTTAGACCTGTTGACCAGTACGGTGTTTATAGACGTTAGACCCGTTGATCACTGAGCGTTGATAGACGTTAGACCTGTTGATCAGTACGGTGTTTATAGACGTTAGACCCGTTGATCAGTACGGTGTTTATAGACGTTAGACCCGTTGATCAGTACGGTGTTTATAGACGTTAGACCTGTTGATCAGTATGGTGTTCATAGACGTTAGACCTGTTGATCAGTACGGTGTTTATAGACGTTAGACCTGTTGATCAGTACGGTGTTTATAGACGTTAGACCCATTGATCACTGAGCGTTGATAGATGTTAGACCCGTTGATCAGTACGGTGTTTATAGACGTTAGACCTGTTGATCAGTACGGTGTTTATAGATGTTAGACCCGTTGATCAGTACGGTGTTTATAGACGTTAGACCCGATGTTCAGTGAGCGTATATCGATGCTAGTCCCGTTGATCAGTACGGTGTTGATAGACGTTAGACCCGATGTTCAGTGAGCGTTTATCGATGCTAGTCCCGTTGATCACTGAGTGTTGATAGACGTTAGACCCGATGTTCAGTGAGCGTTTATGGATGCTAGTCCCGTTGATCAGTACGGTGTTGATAGATGCTAGACCCATTGATCACTGAGTGTTGATAGACGTTAGACCCGATGTTCAGTGAGCGTTTATCGATGCTAGTCCCGTTGATCAGTACGGTGTTTATAGACGTTAGACCCGATGTTCAGTGAGCGTTTATCGATGCTAGTCCCGTTGATCACTGAGTGTTGATAGACGTTAGACCCGATGTTCACTGAGCGTTTATCGATGCTAGTCCTGTTGATCACTGAGTGTTGATAGACGTTAGACCAGATGTTCAGTGAGCGTTTATCGATGCTAGTCCCGTTGATCAGTACGGTGTTGATAGACGTTAGACCCGATGTTCAGTGAACGTTTATCGATGCTAGTCCTGTTGATCAGTACGGTGTTTATAGATGTTAGACCCGTTGATCACTGAGTGTTGATAGACGTTAGACCCGATGTTCAGTGAGCGTTTATCGATGCTAGACCCATTGATCACTGAGTGTTGATAGACGTGAGACCCGATGTTCAGTGAGTGTTTATCGATGCTAGTCCTGTTGATCACTGAGTGTTGATAGACGTTAGACCCGATGTTCAGTGAGCGTTTATCGATGCTAGTCCCGTTGATCACTGAGTGTTGATAGATGTTAGACCCGATGTTCAGTGAGCGTTTATCGATGCTAGTCCTGTTGATCACTGAGTGTTGATAGACGTTAGACCCGATGTTCAGTGAGCGTTTATCGATGCTAGTCCCATTGATCAGTACGGTGTTTATAGACGTTAGACCCGATGTTCAGTGAGCGTTTATCGATGCTAGACCCGTTGATCACTGAGTGTTGATAGACGTTAGACCCGATGTTCAGTGAGCGTTTATCGATGCTAGTCCCGATGATCACTGAGTGTTGATTAGACGTTAGACCCGATGTTCAGTGAGTGTTTATTGATGCTAGTCCCGTTGATCACTGAGTGTTGATAGACGTTAGACCCGATGTTCAGTGAGCGTTTATCGATGCTAGACCCATTGATCACTGAGTGTTGATAGACGTTAGACCCGATGTTCAGTGAGCGTTTATCGATGCTAGACCCATTGATCACTGAGTGTTGATAGACGTTAGACCCGATGTTCAGTGAGCGTTTATCGATGCTAGTCCCGTTGATCCTGTAATGCCACCCTGCTGTGACCCGAATTGTGTAGACTTGCCCCCAGGACACTGAAGTTAGAATTAGCTGATCCTAGACCTGTACCCCTGGTACAGTTCTGTGTTTGTACTGAGAATGTGACAGACAGGGGAACTGATGGAGCTTTCTAAGCTCATTTGTTTACCAGCTTTCTGTTGATGTTTCTGACTGTGTTAGTTCCTTATTGAATGGTATGTTTGTAGATGTGTCTGGAATACAAGACACATATTCCAGGACTGACAGATGAATGTATGCATACACTCATTGATCTCTATTGCCTGCTTTGTGCTGGCTAATCCTGTCTGAGTGATCTGTTTAGTAATGTTGCCACTGGTCAGTAATCTAGTTATAGTGACCTAGTATCCTGGTTTGTGCCTCTCCTGTTATTTAACTATTTGTCCTGGCAGAGGCAGGTGCACTCATTAGTTTGCTGGCTAGTGACCTGGTTAGTACCCTGGTTAGTGCATTACAACCCTGGCTAGTGCCCTACTACCACACCTTGTCTCTCTCTCTTTCTCTCTGTGTGAACCAGCAGTACCACTCCCTCAGTAGGGGCCACACCTCATCTCTCTCTCTCTCTGTGTGTGAACCAGCAATACTACTCCCTCAGTAGGGGCCACACCTCTCTCTCTCTCTCTCTCTCTCTCTCTCTCTCGCTCGCTCTCTCTCTCGCTCTCCTCTCTCTCTCTCTCTCTCTCTCTCTCTCTCTCTCTCTCTCTCTCTCTCTCTCTCTCTTTCTCTCTCCCTCTGTGTGTGAACCAGCAGTACTACTCCCTCAGTAGGGGCCACACCTCTCTCTCTCTCTCTCTCTCTCTCTCTCTCGCTCTCTCGCTCACTGTGTGTGTGTGTGTGTGTTCAGATACTGACTCCACATGCACACACACACACACACAACACATACAAATCAAGAAACACCCTGACAGTCTTTTATATTTGGACTTCACTGGACACCTAAGCTGCTGGAGCCAAAGAGCCAAAGAGCCTGGGATTGGATAGATACTACGGCACCACTGAAACCAGAGCTCAGTCTTTACAGAGAACAAAATCACCAGAGAGGTGAAATACAGGCAGAGTTTTGACTCAGTTCAACACACTGTTATATCTTGTTTCGTCTCTATTGCCATCGTTGTCCTGGCTGGAAGACTGTTCAGTGAAGGGGTACCCTAAGTCCATAGTAAGTCAATAGGGCTAACTGGCTAGCTGGCTAGCTAGCCACAAAGAATTGGTAGCTACCCACGAAACCTTGCATAACCTTCGTTTTAGGTCATTTTTTCCTGTTTAATGAGCTGGTTAGCCAGATTTTTACGATTCACATATCTATCTGATAATTATGAAGGAAGTATATCTTGTTTGGTCTCTATTGTTGTCATTGTCCTGCCTGGAAGAAGGGTCCATGGCTGGAAGAAGGGTCAGTGAATGAGGAGGTGCAGCGTGAGGTAATACAGTAGGGGGAGGTGCAGCGTGAGGTAATACAGTAGGGGGAGGTGAGCGTGAGGTAATACAGTAGGGGGAGGTGAGCGTGAGGTAATACAGTAGGGGGAGGTGAGCGTGAGGTAATACAGTAGTGGGAGATGCAGCGTGGGGTAATACAGTAGGGGGAGGTGCAGCGTGAGGTAATACAGTAGGGGGAGGTGCAGCGTGAGGTAATACAGTAGGGGGAGGTGCAGCGTGAGGTAATACAGTAGGGGGAGGTGCAGCGTGAGGTAATACAGTAGGGGGAGGTGCAGCGTGAGGTAATACAGTAGGGGGAGGTGCAGCGTGAGGTAATACAGTAGGGGGAGGTGCAGCGTGAGGTAATACAGTAGGGGGAGGTGCAGCGTGAGGTAATACAGTAGGGGGAGGTGCAGCGTGAGGTAATACAGTAGGGGGAGGTGCAGCGTGAGGTAATACAGTAGGGGAGGTGCAGTGTGAGGTAATACAGTAGGGGGAGGTGCAGCGTGAGGTAATACAGTAGGGGAGGTGCAGTGTGAGGTAATACAGTAGGGGGAGGTGCAGCGTGAGGTAATACAGTAGGGGAGGTGCAGTGTGAGGTAATACAGTAGGGGGAGGTGCAGCGTGAGGTAATACAGTAGGGGGAGAAAGAGTGTTTCTCTAATGTATTGTTTTATCCATTCTCCACACTCTCATCCTCACAAGAAAGTAGTCAAGAGAACATGGTCGGAGAATGCACTCAGAGCATGAGAGTGTGGAGCACGGTAGTGTACATATTGAGAAACATCCAGTGACTCAGGGGGAGCACGGTAGTGAACATATTGAGAAACATCCAGTGACTCAGGGGGAGCCCGGTAGTATGCATATTGAGAAACATCCAGTGACTCAGGGGGAGCACGGTAGTGTACATATTGAGAAACATCCAGTGACTCAGGGGAGCACGGTAGTGTACATATTGAGAAACATCCAGTGACTCAGGGGGAGCACGGTAGTGTACATATTGAGAAACATCCAGTGACTCAGGGGGAGCACAGTAGTGTACATATTGAGAAACATCCAGTGACTCAGGGGGAGCACGGTAGTGTACATATTGAGAAACATCCAGTGACTCAGGGGGAGCACGGTAGTGTACATATTGAGAAACATCCAGTGACTCAGGGGGAGCACGGTAGTGTACATATTGAGAAACATCCAGTGACTCAGGGGGAGCACGGTAGTGTACATATTGAGAAACATCCAGTGACTCAGGGGGAGCACGGTAGTGTACATATTGAGAAACATCCAGTGACTCAGGGGGAGCACGGTAGTGTACATATTGAGAAACATCCAGTGACTCAGGGGGAGCACGGTAGTGTACATATTGAGAAACATCCAGGGACTCAGGGGGAGCACGGTAGTGTACATATTGAGAAAGAACCTATTATTAACACTAAGCCGGCAGTTCAGTGACTGATCCTGATACTTCCTTCTGTCCTCTCATCCATGTTAAGACCTAGTTTGAACAAGAACATTGTGTTGACATGGGACTGGAAGGATCAGCAGTATGGATGTTTGTTTGAGTGTTGCATGTGATTTAAAGGGCTACCGGTCTGTCAAAGCTTTGAATTACACTGACTAAACTGTGCCACTAGCACCAGCACATTAGGAACGGTTTAAGTGTCTTGTTTCTGGTGCTTTGCTGACCTATAAAACAGCGCTCAGCCTGGGGTGTGTGATGTCATTGGCATGTTATGAGAACAATCAGTCAAAGGCACAGAACCAAAGAATGCAGTTATCCAGACAGGCTGACATCACATGTAGCAACACGTGTCTCTTCATAACACTCTATCTCTCTTCTGTCTGCACCTGCATGTACAGTTATTCACTCTGCCAAGCATCATGATGTACTACTGCTCACAACAGGGACACCTTGTTGAATAGGCATTTCCAGAACACAACAATGTACTCATTGGGTGCTGCACATCTGACACACACACGCACGCACGCACGCACGCACACACAGACACACAGACACACACACACACACACACACACACACACACACACACACACACACACACACACACACACACACACACACACACACACACACACACACACACACACACACTCACCACAGTGACAGCATCGTTGAACAGGCACTCTCCAAACACCACGATGTAGAGCTGCTCGTTGACAGAGACATCCTCGAACACGCTGAGCACGGCCACTGGGTCCACAGCTGAGATGATGGCGGCAAACAGCATGTTCTCCTGAAGGTTAATGTCCTGCACCTCAAACGCCTCGATCTGACACACTGCATACAGAGACATCCCTATCCCAATGCTGTTCCACAGGGTGCCTACCACCGCAAACCAAAGCACCTGTAGGCAGAAGATGGTATGGGAACTTCCATTGTTCAATGAGGCATAACGTGAATCATTATTTGGCAAATGGTTCACCGAACAGAATGGAATAAAGCAAGTATATTTCTGTATTGGTTGAAATGTACACTAATTCTTAGAGTCAGTTTTCCCAGACACTGATGAAACCTATTCCAGGAATAAAAAGCACTAGAGCCCTTTCTTTCTTTTATATTTTTTTATTTAACCCCCTTTTCTCCCCAATTTCGTTGTATCCAATTGTTAGTAGTTCCTATCTTGTCTCATCGCTACAACTCCCGTACGGGCTCGGGAGAGCCGAAGGTCGAAAGACATGCGTCCTCCGAAACACAACCCAACCAAGCCGCACTGCTTCTTAACACAGAGTGCATCCAACCCAACCAAGCCGCACTGCTTCTTAACACAGAGTGCATCCAACCCGGAAGCCAGCCGCACCAATGTGTCGGAGGAAACACTGTGCACCTGGCGACCTAGTTAGCGTGCACTGCGCCCGGCCCGCCACAGGAGTCGCTAGTGCGCGATGAGACAAGGATATCCCTACCGGCCAAACCCTTCCTAACCCGGATGACGCTAGGCCAATTGCGCGTCGCCCCATGGACCTCCAGAGGTCAGTGTCAGAGAAACCGGCCCCTTGAGTCCCTCCAGAGACCATAATTAATATTGGTATTAGCGCACCGTTCCCACGTTCTCGAAGAACGGTCGCGTGGGCATAAAGTATCCAGACTCCAGTACGATAGGAGGCAGCATGAAGAGGAAGAAGACATTGTAGCTGAGCACAGCAGGGGGCTCCTCGTGGACAGAGTGCATGATGGCCCCTACGATCAGCCCAATACTGATCAGGAGACATGACTCTGGGACCCAGAAAGTAATCTTGTGGTACACATGGAAACCTGTGAGAGAAAGAGGTTGAAGGTCAGATACTGTACATGACAGATACACTATATATACAAACGTATGGAGACACCCCTTCAAATGAATGGATTCGGCTATTTCAGCATCATCCGTTGCTGACAGGTGTATAAAATCGAGCACACAGCCATGCAATCTCCATAGACAAACACTGGTGGTAGAATGGCTTTACTGAAGAGATCAGTGACATTCAACGTGGCACCGTCATAGGATGCCACCTTTCCAACAAGTCAGTTTGTAACATTTCTGTCCTGCTAGAGCTGCCCCTGTCAACGGTAAGTGCTGTTATTGTAAAGTGGAAACGTCTAGGAGCAACAGTGGCTCAGCCGTGAAGTGGTAGGCCACACAAGCTCACAGAGTGGGACCGTCAAGTGCTGAATCGTCTGTCCTCGGTTGCAACACTCACTAGCAAGTTCTAATCTGCCTCTGGAAGCAACGTCAGCACAAGAACTGTTCATCGGGAGCTTCATGAAATGGGATTCCATGTCCGATCAGCCGCACACAAGCCTATGATCACCATGCGCAATGCCAAGCGTCGGCTGGAGTGGTATGAAGCTCATCACCATTGGACTATGGAGCAGTGGAAACACGTTCTCTGGAGCAATCAATCACGCTTCACCATCTAACATTCTGACGGACGAATCTGGGTTTGGTGGATGCCAGGAGAACGCTACCAGTCCGAATGCATAGTGCCAACTGTAAGGTTTGGTGGAAGAGGAATAATGTTCTGTGGCTGTGTTTCTTGGTTTGGGCTAGGCCCCTTAGTTCCAGTGAAGGGAAATCTTAACGTTACAGCATACAGTGCCATTCTGGACGATTCTGTGCTTCCAACTTTGGGGCAACAGTTTGGGGAAGGCCCTTTGCTGTTTCAGCATAACAATGCCCCCGTCCACAAAGCGAGGACCATACAGAAATGGTTTGTCGACATCGGTGTGGAAGAACTTGACTCGCCTGCACAGAGCCCTGACCTCAACCCCATTGAACACCTTTGGGATGAATTGGAACGCTGACTGCGAGCCAGGACTAATGCCAGGACTAAGGACTTTCCCCCTCAAATGGTTAAGGTTAGGATAGATATATGAACCCTAGATCTGTGTCAAAGGGCAACTTCTACTACTGCCAATATGGTTTTCATTCCCATCAGCAAGGGTGTAGGAGCCGGGGGAACAGTGGGAACATGTCCCCCCCCCCCATAAAGTGTACCCATTATTATGAAAATGCCTCGGCTGCTGGAACTTGAGTCATTTCCATGACCCCACTCTGGGTTGTTACAAGCAGTGTGGCACTGTTCAGCACCACCATCATGACTCACTGCACCAGGGAAAGTAGGCCTAATTGTGGACATACTATCAACAAAGTATCTGTTGATAAGCAACTGTTCACTAAGGTTACGGTTAGGGTTAGCTTTAGAATAAGACTTAGGGTAAGGGTTAGGGTTAAGTCTAGTGTTAGAATAAGGGTTAAGGTTAGGGCTAAAGCTATGGTTAATAGATAGTTAGTTGAAATGTTACTGACAGTCTATAGAGCATCTACAGATGGACTATGCACATTAAGTGTTACTGTAATTGTTGTTGGCAACGACAAAGTTTAAGTAAAAAGGGTATGAATGTGAATACATTTTGATATGTTAGAATGAACGTGAACAACTATAGGCTTTCTCCTGGCTAGTAGCTATTTAGTTAGCTTTATATTTACAGTTGAGTTATTTTTTAGCTGTGTCAGGTTTTATCTAACTAGCTAAAGCTGGGTAGTTCTGGCTGTGTGAAAAACTGATAGTGAATGCTTTGAAACCATGAATTCTTGCTTGCTAGTACAGAATTACTTGCAGAATCACTTCCCAGGGGAAGATCTTCATTTCATACTCCTTGCATACTCTCTCTTCGTAGCCTTCTCAAAACCCATTGGAGGAGGTCAGAGGGGAGGGATTTCTGGCTTTCTCATCCAATGGGTTTTGAGAAGGAGATGAGGAGAGAGGACGCTTAGAGTATGAAATGGGGATCTTCCCTTAGTCTTCATCATGGATGTACCACTAGTCAAGCTTCCCAAGCATCCCCCAGCATCCGCCCGCACCGCTCCCACCCACTACTGCAAGAACTGGTCCCAAACCCACCCTCAGTCCCGCAATGTTATTGTAGGTGTATGTGACACAGCTCACTTGCCAGCCATGGTCCCAGCAATATCAAAATGCACAAAAATAAACATAGAAATAGGTAGCATTCCCAGAAATTCTCACATGGCCCATTATATTAAGCTATCAGTATTACCTGCTATATCAGCCAATAGGCTAGACGTAGTTTGAAGAGAGCAGACACTCTCGAGCTCCTTTTTAGAAGGATGATTTTCAGACAGAGACAAATAAATATGTAATCAATCTATTTAGTAAATAAAAAGGTGCAATGCTCGTTCACCATGGTAGCATATGCGCGCGTTGGGCCTTTTCCTTTTCAATGATGAATAAATATCAATATTTATTTACAGACACTGTAGTAAACTATAATCTATTCATATTTAAGTTAATTTCCTTGGAAAGATAACTGCCACGTGATTCTCCGCCCATGCATAGGCAGCCTACTCTATTTCATTCAGACCACACACATACTAGGCACACTTGATCTCACACCCTCAACTAAGAGAGGAGAGGTAGTCTACTGAACATGAAGCAGCAAATTCTGAGTGTGTGAATAATGATACAAAGTGGTACATTTAATAACAACAGGTAGGCTAGGCTAACGCATACAAAGCTAACAGAGACAAAGTGCATCATACCGGCACCATAAGACCGCACTCATCCAACTCTATAAGGCCATAAGCAAACAAGAAAATGCTCACCCAGAAGCGGCCCTCCTAGTGGTCGGGGACTTTAATGCAGGCAAACTTAAATAAGTTTAACCAAAGTTTAACCAGCATGTCACATGTGAGGGAAAAAAACTCGAGACCACCTTCACTAAATACACAGAGATGCATACAAAGCTCTCCACCGCCCTCCATTTGGCAAATCTGACCATAATTCTATCCTCCTCATTCCTGCTTACAAGCAAAAACTAAAGCAGGAAGTACCAGTGACTCGTTCAATACGGAAGTGATCAGATGACGTGGATGCTACGCTACAGAACTGTTTTGCAGCACAGACTAGAATATGTTCCGGGATTCATTCAACGGCATTGAGGAGTATACCACCTCAGTCATTGGCTTTATCAATAAGTGCATCGACGACGTCGTCCCCACAGTGACTGTACGTACATATCTCAACCAGAAGCCATGGATTACAGGCAACATCCGCATTGAGCTAAAAGTTAGAGCTGACGCTTTCAAAGAGTGGGACACTAATCCGAACACCTATAAGAAATCCCGCTATGCCCTCAGACGAACCATCAAATATGGAAAGCGTCAATACAGGATTAAGACTGAATCCGACTACACCGGGTCTGATGCTCGTCGGATGTGGCAGGGCTTGAAAACTATTACGGACTACAAAGAGAACCCCACACGCGAGTTGCCCAGTGACGCGAGCCTGCCAGACAAGCTAAATGCCTTTTATGCTCGCTTCGAGGCAAGTAACACTGAAGCATGCACGAGAGCACCTGCTGTTTTGGATGACTGTGTGATAACGCTCTCGGTAGCCGATGTGAGCAAGACCTTTAAACAGGTCAACATTCACAAAGCCGTGGGGCCAGATGATTACCAGGACGTGTACTCAAAGCATGCGTCTTCCCTGACATTTTCAATCTCTCTGAGTCTGTAATACCTACATATTACAAGCAGACCACCATAGTCCCTGTGCCCAAGGAAGCGAAGGTAACCTGCCGAAATGATTACCGCCCCGTAGCACTCACGTCACTGACATCAACAGCATCCTCCCAGATACCCTAGACCCACTCCAATTTGAATACCGCCCCAACAGATCCACAGATGACGCAATCTCAATAGCACTCCACACTGCCATTTCCCACAAAATTAACACCTATGTGAGAATGCTGTTCATTGACTACAGCTCAGTGTTCAACACCGTAGTGCCCATGAAGCTCATCACTAAGCTAAGGACCCTGGGACTAAACACCTCCCTCTGCAACTGGATCCTGGACTTCCTGACGGGCCGCCTCCAGGTGATAAGGGTAGGCAACAACACGTCTGCCACGCTGATCCTCAACAATGGGGCCCCTCAGGGGTGTGTACTTAGTCCCCTCCTGTACTCCCTGTTCACCCATGACTATGTGGACAAACACGACTCCAACACCATCATTAAGTTTGCTGATGACACAACAGTGGTAGGCCTGACCACCAACAAGGATGAGACGGCCTATAGGGAGGTGCTCAGAGAACTGGCAGTGTGGTGCCAGGACAACAACCTCTCCCTAAATCTGAGCAAGACAAAGGAGCTGATCGTGGACTTCAGGAAAAGGAGTGCCGAACAGGCCCCCATTAACATCAACAGGGCTGTAGTGGAGCAGGTCGAGAGTTTCAAGTTCCTTTATGTCCACATCACCAACGGTCTATTATGGTCCAAACACACCAAGACAGTTGTGAAGAGAGCACAACAAAACCTATTCTCCCTCAGGAGACTGAAAACATTTGTCATGGGTCCCCAGATCCTCAAAAAGTTATTCAGCTGCACCATCGAGAGCATCCTGACCGGTTTCATCCACCCACTGATATGGCAACTGTTTGGCATCTGACCGTAAGGCACTACAGAGGATAGTGCATACGGGACCAGTACATCACTGAGGCAAAGCTTCCTGACATCCAGAATCTATATAATAGGCAGTGTCAAAGGAAAGCCCATAAAAATGTCAGAGACTCCAGTCACCCAAGTCACAGACTGTTTTCTCTGCTTCCGCACGGCAAGCGGTACCAGAGCGCTAAATATAGGACCAAAAGGCTCCTTAACAGCTTCTACCCCCAAGCAATAAGGCTGCTGAACAGCTAATCAAATGGCCACAGGACTATTACATTGACCCCATTTGTTTTGTAGACTGCTGCTACTCACAATTTATTATCACTTTACCCCTACCTACATGTACAAATGACCTCTAACCTGTACCCGCACACACTGACTTGGTACCAGTATATAGCCTCGTTATTGTTATGTTATTGTGTTACTTTTTATTCTTTTTTACTTTAGTTTATTATGTAAATATTTTCTTAACTCTTCTTGAACTGCACTGTTGGTTTAGGGCTTGTAAGTAAGCACTTGTTGTATTCAGCACATGTGACAAATAAAGTTTGATTTGATTTCTCTATTTTGAAAGTTATACAGTGGGGAGAACAAGTATTTGATACACTGCCGATTTTGCAGGTTTTCCTACTTACAAAGCATGTAGAGGTCTGTATTTTTTATCATAGGTACACTTCAACTGTGAGAGATGGAATCTAAAACAAAAATCCAGAAAATCACATTGTATGATTTTTAAGTAATTAATTAGCATTTTATTGCATGACATAAGTATTTGATCACCTACCAACTAGTAAGAATTCCGGCTCTCACGGACATGTTAGTTTTTTTTAAAGAAGCCCTCCTGTTCTCCACTCATTACCTGTATTAACTGCACCTGTTTGAACTCGCTGCCTGTATAAAAGACACCTGTCCACATGTGTAAGGACATCAGGGATAAAATTCTTGGTGAGAAGGCAACAACTGTTGGCGCAATTTTTAGAAAATGGAAGAAGTTCAAGATGATGGTCAATCACCCTCAGTCTGGGGCTCCATGCAAGATCTCACCCTGTGGGGCATCAATGATCATGAGGAAGGTGAGAGATCCGCCCAGAACTACACAGCAGGACCTGGTCAATGACCTGAAGAGAGCTGGGACCACAGTCTCAAAGAAAACCATTAGCAACACACTACGCCGTCATGGATTAAAATCCTGCAGCGCACGCAAGGTCCCCCTGCTCAAGCCAGCGCATGTCCAGGCCCGTCTGAAGTTTGCCAATGACCATCTGGATGATCCAGAGGAGGAATGGGAGAAGGTCATGTGGTCTGATGAGACAAAAATATAGCTTTTTGGTCTAAAATCCACTCGCCGTGTTTGGAGGAAGAAGAAGGATGAGTACAACCCCAAGACACCATCCCAACCGTGAAGCATGGAGGTGGAAACATCATTCTTTGGGGATGCTTTTCTGCAAAGAGGACAGGACGACTGCACCGTATTGAGGGGAGGATGGATGGGGCCATGTATCGCCAGATCTTGGCCAACAACCTCCTTCCCTCAGTAAGAGCATTGAAGATGGGTCGTGGCTGGGTCTTCCAGCATGACAACGACCTGAAACACACAGCCAGGGCAACTAAGGAGTGGCTCCGTAAGAAGCATCTCAAGGTCCTGGAGTGGCCTAGCCAGTCTCCAGACCTGAACCCAATAGAAAATCTTTGGAGGGAGCTGAAAGTCCGTATTGCCCAGCGACAGCCCGGAAACCTGAAGGATCTGGAGAAGGTCTGTATGGAGGAGTGGGCCAAAATCCCTGCTGCAGTGTGTGCAAACCTGGTCAAGAACTACAGGAAATGTATGATCTCTAATTGCAAACAAAGGTTTCTGTTCCAAATATTAAGTTCTGCTTTTCTGATGTATCAAATACTTATGTCATGCAATAAAATGCAAATGAATTACTTAAAAATCATACAATGTGATTTTCTGGATTTTTGTTTTAGATTCTGTCTCTCACAGTTGAAGTGTACCTATGATAAAAAAATTACAGACCTCTACATGCTTTGTAAGTAGGAAAACCTGCAAAATCGGCAGTGTATCAAATACTTGTTCTCCCCACTGTATATCTTGAAAACTTCATCGCTGACATGCAAAACATTTTGGCAATATGTCAACAATGGACTAATGAAACAAATACCAAAAGATAGCTTCAGGGTGGAACTGTCCTTTAAGTCTAGTGGGTCTGTTGCATGTGTTAACTTCATGCAAGGAAGAGGCACCCATGATTATATATTTCTGCATTATTGTGTAGTGCAGGTTGATTCATTTCCGTTAGACCTTTCATGTCTACCTTTGTTTTTGTATTAAAATATTTTTAAACTGTGTATGTTGCTGGTTATTATCACAGTATAATAACTGTATTATACATTGAAAATATTATGTTAAGGCTCAACCCATACAATATGTAGAGCAGCAGTAGTAACAACCTGACATGGGGGAACTGAGAAAAATACTAGTAAATGAATCATACAGTAAGCAGAGAAAGAGTACAAAATGGATGTTTAATCCAATATATATAACAGTCACACTGGTATTCCATCCAGGATGAAAGGCTATGGCCCCAAGACTGATTGGACTGTACCAGTGTAAGTGCCCCTCTGCAAGGTCCCCATTAGCCCTGTAAAATGTGCCCAATTGTAAGTTAATAATTGTCTGTATCCTTTTCTCAAAATTCACTAGAAAAAACATGGGATCTGCATGCCAGCCGAACCCCTGGCAAAATGTGTCCCCCCTAATGTCTGAGTCAACCCTACAGTATGCCCTTGCCCATCAGGAATGTCACACCTTACCACGAAACTGAGGTGACTTGAAGATTGAACGGACAAATACCTTACCTCGTATTATTTCTCACTGAGTTGTTTGTCCATGGTTGTTTACTTTGCTTACCAATCTTGGCGAATGACGCGAGCAGCACCCAAAGCGTGACCTCAAACGGCACCTGTATACGGGCATAATCCATTGTGAAGACCGGGAGATTCGAGTTCTCCGCGTCGGGAAACGCTTGTGGACCCCCCGCTGGCTTGACAGGGGGTAGGACGGTCACGGAACCAGGGGGTTTGGGTGGAATCTCCGTGTATGATCCACATGGTAGACTAAGGATAACCAATCCGATGGTTAAAAAGTTAACTGCCAGTTTCATCTGGCTAAGTCCTCCCATAGTACTCATACAACCAAAATATTTAAAACCTACTTGTTGAGAATTGATAAGCAAGCTTTGAGCTATAAGAAGTCTACAGAAGTCGGGTGGGTGGCTGAGCCCTTCACGCACGCACTCACTCCATCCAAGGCTACGGAGTCAAAAGCTCGAGAACAGCGGTGGCACTTCATGAACTCCAAACTTCACCAAATGCCATTATTTATTATAAAGTCAAGAGTGCAATCCACAATAAAACAATGATACAATATACTATACTTCTATGCTTAAAATCAACACTGTAGGATAGAACACATTCCAGTTTGCCAAACAAAGTGTTTCTCCCAAACGGACTGTTTTTGGTGATGACAGCCCTTGACTAGTACCTATCTGCTACCTGCACCTGTGGCGCGTGAACGCACATTCCGATAGGGGCTGGGCGCGGGCCGGAACAGTTCTGATTGGAGCAGCCCTCAGGAAAATTACAAAAGACCGCCTGATTGTCTTTCCGTCACTGAAGTTTCGGTAGGCCTATAGGCTATTCAATGGGCACTTTCCTTTTCCTCGTAGTTTCGGGACCTGGGTTTCAAGTTTCAACTGTACAGCTGCTAAACAAAGGAATGGAACAATATAAACCAAATGAAAAAAAGCTCCAAGAGGGCCTCACAACCTCAGCTGTAGCCTGGAGTGGAAGGACTTAACTGGGTATGCCCTTTTCAGGCTGATATTCATATTGGCCATATTAAGCTCTTATTAGCCTACAAATCATTGTTTTGATTTGATAATAGCACTTACAGCTTTCCAAACAAAAAATGTAGACATTTATTGTCTGTTCACATATATTTTAAGGATATTTATACAGACATTTTTATAAAACCTGTGTAAACTGTATTTATAATTATATGGCAATATTTTAGATTGACAATAATTAGCTATTTAATAATTAGCTACAATAATAATAATAGGACCATTTTCACCCCATTTTGGAACTTCGGGGGTTTATGACATAGTCCCTCTAGTAATTGAATGGTCACCCTGTCATAAGCTATGTCGAAAATGTTTAGAATTGCAGAAGATTAGCTGTAAAACTGCACATTTTACTCACTGCCTCACGGCAATATGTGTAGAATTGCAATGCATTTTCTTTAAAAATACAAACATTTCTCAGCTCATGGCAAAATGTGTAGAATAGCATGAGATTAGCTATAAGCAGTGGAGGAAAAAGCACCCAATTGTGATACTTGAGTAAAAGTATAGATACCTTAATAGAAAGTTACTCAAGCAAAAGTGAAAGTCAGCCAGTAAAATACTACTTGGGTAAAAGTCTAAAACTAGTTGGTTTTAGATATACTTAAATATAAAAAGTAAATGTAATTGCTAAAATATACTTAAGTATCAAAGTAAAAGTATACATTATAAAAAAATCCTAATATTAAGCAAAGCAGACAGCCACATTTTCTTGTTTTTAAGGATAGCCAGGGGCTCTCTCCAACACTCAGACATTATTTACAAAATATGTATTTGTGTTCAGTGAGTCTGCAGTAGGGATGACCAGGTATTATCTTGATAAGTGTGTGAATTTGATAATTTTTCTGTCCTGCTAAGTGTTCAAAATGTAACAAGTGCTTTTGATTGCCAGGGAAAATGTATGGAGTAAAATGTACAGAATTTTCTTTAGGAATGTAGTGAAATAAAAGTTGACAAAAATATAGATAGTAAATTAATGTACAGATACCCCCAACAACTTCTTAAGTAGTACTTTAAAGTATTTTTACTTTAGTACTTTACATCACTGGCTATAAGACTGCAAGTGTTTTTCTTTGTGCAGAATGTGTAGAATTCTGTGGGCTTTCTCAGATCTTGCAGGGGTCGCGGTATGCCACTGCTACAAATGGGGGACAAGTGGGTAACAATGTAAATCCGTGCATCTTTGTAGGACTGCGCATTACCTGTGATAGAATAGCAATAGCCAACATACACCACAAGATGGCAGTAGAATTGCAGATGTCATCTAGTGGGCAAAACACTAGTGATGCCCAGAAAGAGAAAACATCCCCGTCCCCCAGAAGTTTAATATTTGTCAATCATCAAATGTTGCCCGGAAAACACTAAAATTGCTACAAACGAATAAGCAACATATTGTTCATGTAATCTCATTTAGGCCTGTAGTAAATGTGGAATTTCCATCTAACGCATGAAAAGTCTGATGGAAACAGGAAATGCCGGTTCAATTATATGAATGCCAACAGGCAATTTGTTTATTCGGCATGAGAGAAATGGCGGTGGAAACGCATTTAAGCGCAAATATTGATATAATAACCATCATATCGAATTACATTTGGAGTCATTCGATGATATGCTGTGTGGTCATCCCACTATGACTCGGGAAAGCATGCAGTTTATTAGGCTACAGATGAAATAAATGATGATGAACTTCAGAGGTGGTGAATGTGGAAGGTGGTGCTCCTTTCCAATGAATATCGAGGGTATTTTTCTGGTGACATGATGATCGATGCTTGGCTGCCGTTTGACAAATACAAATAATATTGCTCTTATCCATAATAATCTCATACTGTGGGTACCCTACCCGCACTATATCTTTGAGTTGTTGGCTAGAGCGCATGTACCAAGACCAGAGTGGGCAAAAGTTTCTGTGACCAAAACATCATTCGAGTTGAAAATGCGATGAAAACCATTGTAACTTGTATTTTTCATTCAGTACATGGAAATTTAAACGCAAAAGTGTTTTATGTGCACTACGTCATCACGCACAGCCTTTTATCGGAAATAAGTCCGTTTGATGGAAACATCTCTGGTGGGGAAATATGCAGATTGTTTTATGCAGATTTTAGAATATTGGCACGGAAATCTGTGGCAAATTGGATGGAAACCTAGTTTATGTCAGTCACAACATCACCATAATGTATTATGCACAAAACTGACTGCAGACGGAGCGTTAAATCGAAATGTGTCACTTGGAGCTTGGGCTAGGGCGAGTCCTGTACATAAACCCTGGACTGCAGGTGCTATGTATTGACTATTGAGAGGCTTTGAAGCCACCGTTCGGCCATATTGGAACTTGCCAGAAGGCACAGTCCTCCATAGGAACGAATAGAATTCTACAGTATTTCAATTAAATATTTCAAGGACAAAATGACATGTATTTTTGTTGTTGTAGCGGGGACAGTAACATTAGTCATCTAAAAAAAGTTATACTTTAAGGAAAATGTTTTCAGTCAAAAGTTTGGACACACCTACTCATTCAATGGAATTTCTTTATTTTTTACTTTTTTCTACATTGTAGGATAATAGTAAAGCCATCAAAAATATGAAATAACACACATGGAATAATGTAGTAACCAAAAAAGTGTTAAACAAATCAAAATTATTTTATATTTGAGATTCTTCAAAGTAGCCACCCTTTGACTTGATGACAGCTTTACATACTCTTGGCATTCTCTCAACCAGCTTCACGAGGTAGTCACCTGGAATACATTTCAATTAACAGGTGTGCCCTGTTAAAAGTTCATTTGTGGAATTTCTTTCCAATCAGTTGTGTTGTGACAAGGTAGGGGTGGTATACAGAAGATGGCCCTATTTGGTAAAAGACCAACTCCATTTTATGGCAAAAACAGCTCAAATAAGCAAAGAGAAATGACAGTCCATCATTACTTTAAGACATGAGGGTCAGTCAATCTGGAAAATGTCAAGAACTTTGAAAGTTTCTTCAAGTGCAGTCGCAAAAACCATCAAGTGCTATGATGAAACTGGCTCTCATGAGGACCGCCACAGGAAAGGAAGACTCAGAGTTACCTCTGCTGCGGAGGATAAATGTATTAGTTACCAGTCTCAGAAATTGTACCCCAAATAAATGCTTCACAGAGTTCAAGTAACAGACACATCTCAACATCAATTGTTCAGAGGAGACTGTGTGAATCAGGCCAACATGGTCGAATTGCTGCAAAGAAACCACTACTAAAGGACCCCATTAATAAGAAGAGACTTACTTGGGCCAAGAAAAAAGCAGCCAACTAGTGCTCAGCATATGTGGGAACTCCTTCAAGACTGTTGGAAATGTATTCCAGGTGAAGCTGTTTAAGAGAATGCCAAGAGTGTACAAAACTGTCATCAAGGCAAAGGGTGGCTACTTTGAATAATCTCAAATATACACTTTTTTGGTTAACACATGATTCCATATGTGTTATTTCACAGCTTTGATGTCTTCACTATTATTCTACAGAAAATGTAGAAAATAGTAAAAATAAAGAAAAACCCATGAATGAGTTGGTGTGTCCAAACTTCTGACTGGTTCTGTATAAATATATATTTTATGTTTAGTTCACATAATATAATTTAAAAGTATGCATTAAGGTGTCTGTGATATATTACATGTGGTAAAACAAATGTAGACAATAATTAAATGCATTTTCATAGCTTCCAAAATATATTTTCAAGGTTGGGCAGTGCCAAGATGGAGGCACGTGCGGCATCAGCCTAGTGCCCCTTAAATACATCTAGTGTATATATAAATCATTGGTCCTGTACGGCTGCAGACTCCGTCGATTCAAGGAGGAACTGAGATGAGCATCACTAGGCTATGAAATAAACAGCACACATAGACCTACCGTTTCAATAGGGAGCCGTTACCCGTCTCTTGAAGTAAGTCTATTTACATGCATATGTTTTTATCTCTGAAATATAATATCTGTTTAGAAGAAAAGGATGGGTTTGCATAGGCGTATATTGACAACCCACAATAAACACTGCTGACTTGAACCGCTATTCTGTGATGCCAAGTAGAGAATTTCTGTTTGCATGACATGACAATCCCGTTGTACCCGAGTTTTCGCTTGTTTTGTGTTCGCTGTCTTTATAATGGGTTATGGGAATGTGTAGACGTAACGGGACTGCTCATATAAACTGGCGCTGCCAACAACTGGTTCCCATTGAATGAAAGCAGGATAGCAGATTTCATCATTACGCAATCTGTGTTATTGTCGGAGCATCATAGCCAATAACACGCTCATTGAGACTAATAGAATGATACTAATTGGATGATTGATTCACATACTAGCCTATATTTCTCCAATGATAGGTTATGTATTTTCTTCACGTCTGAATCCTATAGCCTATAGTCTTAGACCGAAGGCGGTTTGTTGACTTCTCGATCAGTTTTACAAAGAACAGCATCACTTAGGCCTACAGCAAGGGCAGTGGGTGGTTTTGCGTGCGTTTGTTAACTGTGGGCTATGTCACTGCATGGACAACACAGTCTCACAATTAATTCGTGCATATATGTACAAAATGCATTTCAGCTAATTTCGTGCGTTTTCAGCCAATTTCGTGCGTTTTTGTGCATTTTTCTGGCTTAATTCGTGAGAAAAGACACGAATTTATGTGCTTCTTAATTCGTGCGAAAAGACACACATTTAACCAGTAGGCTACACACAAGCCTTTTCAACAACCACATACACGCGATAGTTTATATTTAATTTTTGTTCTTAAACTCGATGTAGGATCAGGCAAAATCCCTTGAGTTGCGCACCTTATGCAGGTTTGGTCCTCGGTTGGTTGCCATGTGTCCATATCGAGAGGTGTGGTCATGATGTCTAGGTCCGCTTGTCAACGGATGTGGAAAGCATAGTGCAACCTAGGAGTTTGGTTTCTAGTTTTGAGTCGGTTGATCCACTTCCATCTCTGACACGTGGAAACCGGAGGGAGGGGGGGGGGGGGTGCACTCCACACATATGCGCGTAGGCCGGAGGGGTCCGGGCGCGGCCGGCCAAAGTTGTGGGCCCCATGGTTGCCCACTTGTAGATTGACCCATTGGTTGGGTTAAAGAGTCGTCTGTCCGTAGGGTGGGGGTTAGGGTTAGGTCCAGTTGGAGTTAGGGTTAGGTATAGGTAGTAGAATGGTTAAGGTTAGGGTAAGGTATAGTTAGTAGAATGGTTAAGGTTAGGGTTAGGTATAGGTAGTAGAATGGTTAAGGTTAGGGTTAGGTATAGGTAGTAGAATGGTTAAGGTTAGGGTAAGGTATAGTTAGTAGAATGGTTAAGGTTAGGGTAAGGTATAGTTAGTAAAATGGTTAAGGTTAGGGTTAGGTATAGGTAGTAGAATGGTTAAAGTTGGGGTTAAGGTTAGGGTAAGGTATAGTCCCGTATATGGTTGTTACAAAGGCTTGTGTGCCTACTGGTTAAATTTGTGTCTTTTCGCACGAATTAAGTAGCACATAAATCCGTGTATTTTCGAACGAATTGAACCACACAAAAACACACAAAATCTGCTGAAATACATGTTGTACATATATGCGCGAATTGGATGTGAGGCTGGGCTGGCATGGACAACATGCTCAAAAAACGCTGTGCTTCTAGAGAGCCTTAGCTTTGATCTGTTTGATCTTTTAGCTGTTTATTGTGTGAGTGTGTGTGTTCATGTGGTGAGTGCAAACTGATTAAGGCATTGATCTAAGCAGGGCAAGGCTATCTCTGTCACTATCCAGGCATTAACATACACCCCAAGTCTACTAAGCAATAATTTATAGCTTCAACATTATTGAATTATCCCTGACCAGTAGTGTGTGTGTGTGTATATGTGTGTGTGTATGTGTGTGTGTGTGTGTGTGTGTTTGACCGTGAGTCAGACTCAGATCAGTATAGTTATGAAGATCAAGGTCTTTCTCTTCCTCATATTCATCATCCTCTTCCGCCTCCTCCTCTTCCTCATCATCCTTTTCCTCCTATTACTCATGTTTATCCTCATTCTCCTCTTCCTCCTCTTCCTCCTCATCCTCTTCCTCCTCTTACTCATCATCCTCTTCCTCCTCCTGCTCCTCCTCCTCATAATTAAAGGTCACTTTCTCATGCTTTCTGACAGTGTGGGAGTACAGTTTCCTTGTTGTCAGGGTAACAAGAGCTTCTTTGTCCTGGGTTCCTTCCTGGTTGTGTGTCAGGTTTATGTCCGAGTCCCCTGAGTGTGCTCTTGGTCTGAAAACAGCCATAAGGGGTGTATCTCAATAGTCTCAAGTCCCTCCTCTCTTTACATATCTTTCTTTACCAACACTGACTGATCTAAGACTGTGTGTTTCACATCAGTGCAGATGAAGGAAAGGATAGAAGGATAGTCATGTTTTTAGATTGGGATCTATGTACAACTGAACTCCTTAAAACCTCTTAGAGGTAAAGTCCCCTGGTTAGGGGACCTTCATGGTTCTGGTATCGGTTCTAACGGACATTTTCGATTACAAATCGATCTGTGGACACCGTAGATCGAAATGGCTTGCACTGAGCATAAGCCCTGGTTCCCACAGACCCGGTAGTATTTCTGAGCCTGTGTTACCCAGGATGTGAAAACCATCTGAAACTGTCCATCAACTCCTGGCTGAATCCTAAGTCACTGCCACTGACAAAGCACTGCAAACTATACACCGTAGTGCAGCAGGAGGGAGTGGTTTCATCACTGTAGCACATTCAGAGATCCTGTTATAGACATAAATCTAAAACAATTCATAGATTTGTAAGAAAAAAACGCTTTCTGTTGTCATAGACAGACAAAATTAATATGAGATGAAAGGTGAGTTCCTAACAAGTCCAGGAAGCCAAGCTAAAGCTCTGGGAGACGTTCACAGCGATGGGAGCAGAAGTTTTGATTAAGAGAGACCTTTAGAAATATGCTATTTTTCTCTCACACTAAACATACAAATATGTATTTTACAGTTATGAGGAAGGTGAAATTGTATAGTTAGTCGTTTTATAATTTGATTATACTATATTTAGAAAGCATATAAGTCGTTTCAAGCCTTATTCATACAGTTTTGTTGAATAGGAAATACACCATATCAAATATTTGATATTTTTACATTTGTATCATATTTGTACTGTGTACTTGAGCTTGTGTCGTCAAAAGTGACTACACCTCAGAAATGTATTTAAAAAAATATCAGAAAGGTGAGATTTGAACCTTCTTGGAGTATGCAGCATTACTAGTTATTGTTATGTAGGTGATATGTATTTACATTTAACTAGTTAAGAGCTAAAGGATGTAGGAGAGAGTGGGGTAAGTTAAGAGATGTTTGACTTTTAGCATCACTTCTTCAAGGGAAATGTATTCTTTCTAACAAATATATCTACGTATATTTCAGGATGTTGTGTATCCCAGTAAATAATCTAAACGTTACAGTTTTGAAAACATAGCTGGTCCAAAAAAAGTGGTCTCTTGGCACAGCTTACCTGGGTTTGGGGTAAGTTGAGTCATGGAACAGGGTAAGCCGCCTTTCTGTACTGAATGAAATATTATCACTACATTTTTAAAACCATGACTATCTTCATTACCTAAACACAATTCAACACAATCACAATCACTTTTTTGTCTTAAAAACAAAAAAAACTTTTAACATACAGTAGGCCCTGTTGTTACCTCATATCCCAGAATTAATGTCTTGCATTACGCCTGGGAAGAAAGCACTTCAATTTGCTCAACTTGTCATTGGCTCAACCATTTGCTCAACGTACCCCATGGTCATTGGCTCAACCATTTGCTCAACGTACCCCATGGTCATTGGCTCAACCATTTGCTCAACGTACCCCATGGTCATTGGCTCAACCATTTGCTCAACGTACCCCATGGTCATTGGCTCAACCATTTGCTCAACGTACCCCATGGTCATTGGCTCAACCATTTGCTCAACGTACCCCATGGTCATTGGCTCAACCATTTGCTCAACATACCCCATGGTCATTGGCTCAACCATTTGCTCAACGTACCCCATGGTCATTTGCTCAACGTACCCCATGGTCATTGGCTCAACCATTTGCTCAACGTACCCCATGGTCATTGGCTCAACCATTTGCTCAACGTACCCCATGGTCATTGGCTCAACCATTTGCTCAACGTACCCCATGGTCATTGGCTCAACCATTTGCTCAACGTACCCCATGGTCATTGGCTCAACCATTTGCTCAACGTACCCCATGGTCATTGGCTCAACCATTTGCTCAACGTACCCCATGGTCATTGGCTCAACCATTTGCTCAACGTACCCCATGGTCATTGGCTCAACCATTTGCTCAACGTACCCCATGGTCATTGGCTCAACCATTTGCTCAACGTACCCCATGGTCATTGGCTCAACCATTTGCTCAACGTACCCCATGGTCATTGGCTCAACCATTTGCTCAACGTACCCCATGGTCATCGGCTCAACCATTTGCTCAACGTACCCCATGGTCATCGGCTCAACCATTTGCTCAACGTACCCCATGGTCATCGGCTCAACCATTTGCTCAACGTACCCCATGGTCATTGGCTCAACTTACCACAAGGCAAACATTTAGACTATATTAGCCCATGCAGCTACAATGATGCCCTTACATGCTAGGTTTAGGTCCTCATATTGAAGCTGATAGAGAATCCAAATGATGTATGGAACACTCTTATACTGATCTACTTTGGTTTAGACACTTGCATCATGAAACCTCTAACACAAATTAAATTGACTTGCTGAAAATCTTCTTTTTTTTTTACCTAAACCACTTTTCCGATGTGGCTTCTTCCCTCACGGACTCTTTGAAATGATGACCTCTTCCTAAATATTTGGTCAAATTATTAATTTTGTGAATGGTTTCCTAGAAACAAGGGTGGCTCAACTTACCACATTGGCTAAACTTACCACACTTTCCCCTATAGGGTTGTTTGATGTTGAACCTCAGCTAGTTCTTGATCAATGAAAATAATTGCTTGGTTAGGCCTGGGAGAGCAGAGTAGTCAGGACAGACTTTGGAACCATGTTTACCACCTACATTCTCCTACACATAGACAATACATCAGTTATATCAGAGTTCTATAGCTCCTACATACGTGTGTGTCAGATAGAGATTCCTAATCTCAAATGATACACTGCGCTACTGTTCACCACAAACACATAGGCCAATGAGGATGGAGGTTGGCCAGGGATACTGTAGGAGAGAGAAGGAGAAGAGAGGATAGGAGAGGGGGAAAAGAGAGGGGAGGGAGAGAGAGGAGAGGAGAAGAGAAGAGAGGAGAGGAGAGGAGAGGAGAGGAGAGGAGAGGAGAGGAGAGGAGAGGAGAGGAGAGGAGAGGAGAGGAGAGGAGAAGAGAAGAGAAGAGAAGAGAAGAGAGAGAGAGAGGAGAGGAGAGGAGAGGAGAGGAGAGGAGAGGAGAGGAGAGGAGAGGAGAGGAGAGGAGAGGAGAGGAGAGGAGAGGAGAGGAGAGGAGAGGAGAGGAGAGGAGAGGAGAGGAGAGGAGAGGAGAGGAGAGGAGAGGAGAGGAGAGGAGAGGAGAGGAGAGGAGAGGAGAGGAGAGGAGAGGAGAGGAGAGGGGTGAGAGAGGAGAGGGGAGGAGAAGAGAGGAAAGGAGAAGAGAGGAGAGGGAAACGGAGAGGGGAGGAGAAGAGAGGAGATGTGAGGGGGGAAAAGAGCGGAAGAGAGGAGAGGATAAGAGAGGAGAGGAGAAGAGAGGAGAGAGAAGGTGAAGAGAGAAGAGGAGAGGGGAAAAAGAGAGGTGACGAGAAGAGAGGTGAGGAGATGGAAAAAGAGAGGGGAGGTGGAGAGAGGAGAGGAGAGGAGAAAAGAGGAGAAGAGACAAGAGGAAAGGTGAGGAGGAAAGATAGAGAGGAGAGGGAAAACCAGAGGGGAGGTGGAGACAAAGAGCAAGAAAGAAAGGAGAGGAGATGAGAGACAAAGACACATGGGAGCAGATATTAGAGAGAGAGAGACATGGGAGCAGACAACACAGAGAGAGAGAGACAGGGGAGCAGATAATAGTGAGAGAGAGACAGAGAGAGAGATAGACAGGGGAGCAGACAACAGAGAGAGAGACAGAGAGAGAGAGAGACAGGGGAGCAGACAACAGAGAGAGAGAGAGAGAGAGAGAGACAGGGGAGCAGACAACAGAGAGAGAGAGAGAGAGAGACAGGGGAGCAGACAACAGAGAGAGAGACAGAGAGAGAGAGAGAGAGACAGGGGAGCAGACAACAGAGAGAGAGAGAGAGAGACAGGGGAGCAGACAACAGAGAGAGAGACAGAAGCAATGGACAGTAGACAGGGAGACAGGGAGGAGAAGGCACACAAGGGCAGGTGAGGAAAGGGGGAAAGTGGAGGACATAAGGGGAATAGATTAGGACAGGATGAGAGATGCTCTAGTCCAGCTGGTAGTGACAGTCTCTGCAGGTTGTCTGGTGTACTATGCAGCCAGTGCCAGGCCCTCCTAGCTGGGTCACTCTCTCTTCCTCACCATCTCGTCATTCCTGGAGAGGAGTGTTTGGCCGTCTAATCAGTTGTCTGAGCTAGCCTCCCCCAAACCCTGACCCCTTCTCTCAGCCTCTCCATCTCCAACATAAGTACCTCCACCCCTGTAGAACCCCTTACTCTACCTGTCTCTCAACCCCCACCCCATTCTCCCTTTGAAAGGCAACAGCAATTTGTCCCACCACTTTCTGTCCTCAAAAAGCAGGAGGCCTCTTTTCCCCATCACTCTCCCAACCTCCACCACAAAGCAAAATCCATTCCTTCATCCTCCCTGTCCTGTCTTAAAAGGCACCATCTCCTTCACAAGTCTAAGCCTCCCACCCACCAGATTCCCCCATCCTTATGCCCATAAAGTGATTCCTTCTCTCAGTAGCACCCTGACTGCAGAAAGTGAATATCTGATCTCTGATAGATCTCCATGTTTCTCATGTCTCGGTCTCCTGGAGCATGCTGCTTGATGCAACGCCAGTGTTGTGGGTTTGATCCCTCCTGCTGGGCCACATACTCTGTTAATGAACAGTAAGTTATCTGTGATGGAGGTCTGATTGGCTCCTGTGGCTAAGCCTCACATCCAGAGAGACGGGGCGTCACACAGTCCTTCTCCCAGAGCCCCAGGGTCCCAGGCAATGAGGCTTACAGCATGTTAAAGCCTGTTCCCACTGACAATGACTCATAAAGCTTAATGATACCAGTGGGCCATCAGACGAGTAGTGGTGCTAATGGCTTACTGTTTGGTTTCATACAGAGCTGCCAGCATAGAGATGACTCTGGCAGTGATGGAATGGGAGGGTAGGAGTGTTTATGTCTGTATGCTGGTGAATGTGCACTTCTCTGTGCCTAAGTTTTCATGAGTGGGAACACGTGTGTGTGTGTGGGGGGGGGGGGTCTGACATCAGCACATGATGTAAAGATAGACTTGCATACACATAAGACCTCTGGATGGATGCACAGGCACAACCAGCAGTGTCTTTATATATGTATCATACACAATCACAACAGTAGCTGCACACACACACACACACACACACACACACACACACATCCACCTGCGCTTAAACACAAAGGTTCAGCTTAACTTCCTTTCCCCTTTTGTCCCAGTACTAATATATTATTTACCAGATAAACAGATCTGGAGGACAGATGGAGCACCTTGCCCTGTGTGTGTGTGTGTGTGTCTGGTGTGTGTGTGTGGGTGTGTGCGTGTGTGTGTGTGTGTGTGTGTGTGTGTGTGTGTGTGTGTGTGTGTGTGTGTGTGTGTGTGTGTGTGTGTGTGTGTGTGTGTGTGTGTGTGTGTGTGTGTGTGTGTGTGTCTGGTGTGCGGGTGCATTCATGTGTGTGCATACGTGAGTTTGTGTATGAGGAAATGCCAAGTTTGTCAAACATGCCACAGGAAATGTAAACGTCTCAGGGCGAGCGCAAGACCCATTCAGGGTACATCAGTCATCTCGGTAGTGCTTCTCTCTACTTTTATATTTACTATGTTACGTCTAGTCTATGAGACCAGGCTGTAAAACTATCTCAGCTTCGATGCGTCGAGTGGACCAGGTCAGTTATGTCATTTGTGTCACCGTATTTTAGAACCTCATGGCTAAGCATGACTAGCACCTCCATGGCTGTGCTCTGTGATTCTGACACAAGTGACACTTGTCTCTCAGTGTTGTCGTCAAAATGTCTTCCCCGGTCTGTCTTCTTCTCGTTGATATTTTATTGTTCCTCTTACTCCAGCGCTCCACTCTGCCTCGGTCTTGTTAAATCAGCTTTGGTGTGTGTGAACTGCATTGATCAGCTGTCAGCAATGCTGCATAGAAGAGAGACTGGGGCAGTAGAGGCTGCTGAGTGGGAAAACCATGTTTTTGATACCATTCCATTCACTCCATTCCGCTCATTACTATGAGCTGTCCTCCCAGCAGCAGCCTTCACTGGAGTGGGGAATCGTTTTGCAAGACAGAGAGAGAGAGAGAGAGAGAGAGAGAGAGAGAGAGAGAGAGAGAGAGAGAGAGAGAGAGAGAGAGAGAGAGAGAGAAGCAAACTGAGTTGTTTTGAAACTGATATGAATATACAGGTTTATGCACTGAGCCAAACGAATGAAGGGCATTTGAGGGCTCTTCTGGCCTGAAAACCACTTTGAGGTCAAAAGGGGAAGGGAGAAAGAGAAAGAGAGAGAGAGAGAGAGAGAGAGAGAGAGAGAGAGAGAGAGAGAGTGTGTCACAATTCCCCCAGTCTGTGACCAGGAGGACATGGCTGTACGTGTGGGTTTGACAGTTGGGCAGAGCGACAGATTGAGTTTCCTGTTTTCATTCAGTTGTGTCGAGATGCAACAGTGTACCTCTCTCTTTCTTGCCCTCTGTCTCTCTCTCTCGCTCTCTCTCTCTTTCTCTCTCTCTTTTTCTCTTTCTCTTTCTTCCGTTCTGTCTCTCTCTCTATCTCTCTCTCTTTCTTTTTCCCCTCCTCTCTCGCAGTCTCTCTCTCGCTCTCTCTCTCTGTCTCTCTTTCTCTCTCTCTTTCTCTGTCCCCCCCCCCCCCTCTCTTTCTCTGCCCCCCCCCCTCCCTCTCTCTCTGTGACACATTCAGATTAGAAGAAAATATGTAGACTTGTCATTGTACTCAGATCAGAACCTGACACAGTCTCTCTAAACATGTCCAGTGTGTGCGTTATTGTGTTTATGTCAGAGAATACACACAGACACACATGATTATGTTGCTTTGAAACATACTTTTATTTTTAAAATATGAGAACTGAAACCTACTCTTACCCCTTGTTCTCTTTAATCTTAAAGGAGAGTTACAGTGTTACGGTGTTGAGGTACAAAGTGTTCTGAATGTTATATCTGAGTGCTGATTCTAGTGGGGTTAATTGACACCACCTGCAGTGAATAAATGAAGTGTTCTTTGAGTCGCAATGGTCATAAAGGATTTACTTTTAATTCAGACACATTCTCTTAGACATAGGATGTTATGTATTGTGTGGCTGTAGGATTGTGACGCAGAGAACATGACTCATAGCCAGTCAGCTAGTGGCCGAGTGGGAGCGATAAGACACAGCTTATCAAATCAGGATCAAGGCTGGGTTGTTTTTCTGGTGGAATGCCTCTTTATATAGAGGTGTGGAAACACTGAGCAGAGGTGAGAGAACGGCGTGAGATTCGTGTTCATACAGACTTCTTATACCATGTAACATTCAGATAAGGAACTTGTAAAGACAATGTCATTTATTTCCTCTGGTAACAACCCTTGTTGCAAATACTGCAGCAGTGGCACACAGATACACAATGAATGGGTTTTCTTGAGCATTTATTTGTTAACCTGCTTGAAGCCTGCTTGAGACATTTTGTTCATGTTCCAGTACTTCCTTGAAGTACTCACTGATCTGATGATAAACAAGGAGTGAAAGGAGTAAAAGCTAAATCATTTCTATCACCTATTCAGTCATGTCAGAGGATCTGTGATTATTTCCGGGACCCATCCAATCTTTTAGAATATGCCGGGAGGAAGGAAGGAGCAAAGGATTCTGGGAGCTTGGCCTGCTTTTCGTGTTGTGTGTAGCAGGTGTTCTCTCTGGCTGGGACAGACTGGGATGGGTGCCTGTTTGCATGTGTGGTTTTGCGTGTGTGCGTGTGTGCGTGCGTGTGTGCGTGTGTGTGTGTGTGTGTGTGTGTGCGTGTTGTAGTATCCTTTTCTGTAAACTGTTGCTGGGTAAAACACTATGCCACAGGAGGCTGCTGAGGGGAGGACGGCTCATAGTAATGTCTGGAACGGAGCAAATGGAATGGCATCAAACACGTGGAAACCATGGTAACCATGTATTTGATACCATTCCACTGATTCCACTCTTGTCATTACCATGAGCCCGTCCTCCCAAATGAAGGTGCCACCAACCTCCTGTGGACGACGCGTAATGAGAATTAGACAGCATTAGTTCTATGACACAAAAGATGAAGTGTAGATTGCCTTTTCTTCTCTCTCACGCTGTCTCTTCCTCTCCGTCTGTCTCTTGGCTCCCTGCAGCTGTGTGGAAAGTCACATTTCCCCTAACTCAGCCTCTTCACACTGCATGTGTTAGCACTTTTACAGACAGAGAATAGAAATCAGCCACCACAGGGCACAGACAATTACAGAGTTTCTCCATCATTGTGTTCCTCCTCTTCCACCAATCACTCACTGTTGTCAGATGCTTTCTTTTCCAAAAACCCAAAGATTCCTAGAACTTCACACACATTCCCTGGAGCACAGTGTCCCTCTGGGCCCTGAAGCTTGGAGTTTTCCCTCTCAGCTCGCCCATCTCTTCATGAAAGTTTCTGAGCTGTTGAATATTTCAATAGGTTGTTAGGAATCAGGAACAACGATTATAGAGGAGCACCGACTCTGAGGCCAGAATGGAAAGCCAACTTTAAAGTATAGATGTAAGACTACTTTAAAGTATAGATGTAAGACTACTTTAAAGTATAGATGTAGATGTAGGATTGAGCTGAATAGTACATAAGAGGGGCAGCTGTGTTTTGGTGACATTGTGCTACTCATGACACTGTTTAGCGACAGTTCATGTGCCTCACCTTGATTCAGCAGAGTGGGAAGGGTCACGTAGATAACGAATAATGATCAGGTGAAGTGTGTGTCCACCATCCACTCCAACCATTCTGTTTCTATGGTGACGGTGGCTAATACCTTTGTTGTCATTATCTCTCTTTTCCTCCAGCTCCATCGCTAAGAGACCAGAGATGAAGAGACCGTCACACAGGAAATGATCATTCCAACACACACACAGGGATCTGATCTGAAGAGAGTGTTTGTGTGAGGAGGGCGTGTGGTGGTCTGTTCTTAACCCCCTCCACCCATTACCCAGAATCCTCTTCTCCAACCCCTCAGACCCCTAACCCCTGACCCCCAAGCCATGATGTCGGGGAAGGGGAAGGTTAGCCCGCGTCACCGGCCATGGTCCGTATACCGGGCTAACACCTTTGACCACTCTGCTGAGATGATGGGGCTGACACTGGCAGGTAAGGGCCCGTTTACTATAGTTACTGTAGTTACACTATTTCTTATTGCCCACTGAGTTGATGCAGGCTGTCAAAATATGCATGTGCATAATCTTGCCTTGTTAGTCACTGTAGCTGTAGTAAAGAAACCATTTCTCTGTGTTGTTGTAGGTAACAGTCAGGACCCAGATGAACCGGTTTTGGAGTTCAGCCTGGGTGAGTGTGGTGATGCTGAAGTCAACTTCTCACTGCTGTTCAATTGTCTTTGATATACAGTGCCTTGCGAAAGTATTCGGCCCCCTTGAAGTTTGCGACCTTTTGCCACATTTCAGGCTTCAAACATAAAGATATAAAACTGTATTTTTTTGTGCAGAATCAACAACAAGTGGGACACAATCATGAAGTGGAACGACATTTATTGGATATTTCAAACTTTTTTAACAAATCAAAAACTGAAAAATTGGGTGTGCAAAATTATTCAGCCCCCTTAAGTTAATACTTTGTAGCGCCACCTTTTGCTGCGATTACAGCTGTAAGTCGCTTGGGGTATGTCTCTATCAGTTTTGCACATCGAGAGACTGAAATTTTTTCCCATTCCTCCTTGCAAAACAGCTCAAGCTCAGTGAGGTTGGATGGAGAGCATTTGTGAACAGCAGTTTTCAGTTCTTTCCACAGATTCTCGATTGGATTCAGGTCTGGACTTTGACTTGGCCATTCTAACACCTGGATATGTTTATTTTTGAACCATTCCATTGTAGATTTTGCTTTGTGTTTTGGATCATTGTCTTGTTGGAAGACAAATCTCCGTCCCAGTCTCAGGTCTTTTGCAGACTCCATCAGGTTTTCTTCCAGAATGGTCCTGTATTTGGCTCCATCCATCTTCCCATCAATTTTAACCATCTTCCCTGTCCCTGCTGAAGAAAAGCAGGCCCAAACCATGATGCTGCCACCACCATGTTTGACAGTGGGGATGGTGTGTTCAGGGTGATGAGCTGTGTTGCTTTTACACCAAACATAATGTTTTGCATTGTTGCCAAAAAGTTCAATTTTGGTTTCATCTGACCAGAGCACCTTCTTCCACATGTTTGGTGTGTCTCCCAGGTGGCTTGTGGCAAACTTTAAACGACACTTTTTATGGATATCTTTAAGAAATGGCTTTCTTCTTGCCACTCTTCCATAAAGGCCAGATTTGTGCAATATACGACTGATTGTTGTCCTATGGACAGAGTCTCCCACCTCAGCTGTAGATCTCTGCAGTTCATCCAGAGTGATCATGGGCCTCTTGGCTGCATCTCTGATCAGTCTTCTCCTTGTATGAACTGAAAGTTTAGAGGGACGGCCAGGTCTTGGTAGATTTGCAGTGGTCTGATACTCCTTCCATTTCAATATTATCGCTTGCACAGTGCTCCTTGGGATGTTTAAAGCTTGGGAAATCTTTTTGTATCCAAATCCGGCTTTAAACTTCTTCACAACAGTATCTCGGACCTGCCTGGCGTGTTCCTTGTTCTTCATGATGCTCTCTGCACTTTTAACGGACCTCTGAGACTATCACAGTGCAGGTGCATTTATACGGAGACTTGATTACACACAGGTGGATTGTATTTATCATCATTAGTCATTTAGGTCAACATTGGATCATTCAGAGATCCTCACTGAACTTCTGGAGAGAGTTTGCTGCACTGAAAGTAAAGGGGCTGAATAATTTTGCACGCCCAATTTTTCAGTTTTGGATTTGTTAAAAAAGTTTGAAATATCCAAAAAATGTCGTTCCACTTCATGATTGTGTTGATTCTGTTGATTCTTGATTGTTGATTCTTCACAAAAAATACAGTTTTATATCTTTATGTTTGAAGCCTGAAATGTGACAAAAGGTCGCAAAGTTCAAGGGGGCCGAATACTTTCGCAAGGCACTGTATACAGTGCATTCAGAACGTATTCAAAACCCTTGACTTTTTCCACATTTTGTTAGGTTACAGCCTTATTTTAAAATCTACACACAATAGCCCACAATGACAAAGTGAAAACAGGTTTTTAGAAATGTTAGCAAATTTATTAAACATTAAAAACAGAAATACCTTATTAACATAAGTATTCAGACCGTTTGCTATGAGACTCGAAATTGAGCTCAGGTGCATCCTGTTTCCATTGATCATCCTTGAGATGTTTCAACAACATGACTGGAGAACGGAGGGGCCTCCATCATTCTTAAATGGAAGATGTTTGGAACCACCAAGACACTTCCTCGAGCTGGCCGCCCGGCCAAACTGAGCAATCACGGGAGAAGGGCATTGGTCAAGGAGGTGACCAAGAATCCGATGGTCACTCTGACAGAGCTCCAGAATTCCTCTCTGGCGATTGGAGAACCTTCCAGAAGGACAACCATTTCTGCAGCAATCCACCAATCAGGCCTTTATGGTAGAGTGGCCAGACAGAAGCCACTCCTCAGTAAAAGGCACATGACAGCACTCGTGGAGTTTGCCAAAAGGAACCTAAAGATTAGTCTGAAGGAAACCTGGCACCATCCCTACGGTGAAGCATGGTGGTAGCAGCATCATGCAGGATGTTTTTCAGTGGTGGGGACTGGGGGACTAGTCAGGATCGAGGCAAAGATGAACAGAGCAAAGTGGTCCACACTGCTCTACACCACACTGACCTAACCATAACGCTCTACACCATATTGACCTAACCATAACGTAACCATAACGCTCTACACCATGTTGACCTAACCATAACACTACACCATGTTGACCTAACCATAACGCTCTACACCATATTGACCTAACCATAACGCTCTACACCATATTGACCTAACCATAACACTCTACACCATGTTGACCTAACCATAACGCTCTACACCATGTTGACCTAACCATAACGCTCTACACCATATTGACCTAACCATAACACTCTACCCCATGTTGACCTAACCATAACACTCTACCCCATGTTGACCTAACCATAACGTAACCATAACGCTCTACACCATGTTGACCTAACCATAACACTCTATACCATGTTGACCTAACCATAACACTCTACACCATGTTGACCTAACCATAACGCTCTACACCATGTTGACCTAACCATAACGCTCTACACCATGTTGACCTAACCATAACGCTCTACACCATGTTGACCTAACCATAATGCTCTACACCATGTTGACCTAACCATAACACTCTACACCATGTTGACCTAACCATAACGCTCTACACCATGTTGACCTAACCATAACGCTCTACACCATGTTGACCTAACCATAACGTAACCATAACGCTCTACACCATGTTGACCTAACCATAACGCTCTACATCATGTTGACCTAACCATAACACTCTACACCATGTTGACCTAACCATAATGGAACCAATATGCTCTACACCATGTTGACCTAACCATAACGTAACCATAACGCTCTACACCATGTTGACCTAACCATAACGCTCTACACCATATTGACCTAACCATAACACTACACCATGTTGACCTAACCATAACACTCTACACCATGTTGACCTAACCATAACGCTCTACATCATGTTGACCTAACCATAACGCTCTACACCATATTGACCTAACCATAACACTACACCATGTTGACCTAACCATAACACTCTACACCATGTTGACCTAACCATAACACTCTACACCATGTTGACCTAACCATAACGCTCTACACCATGTTGACCTAACCATAACGCTCTACACCATGTTGACCTAACCATAATGGAACCAATATGCTCTACACCATGTTGACCTAACCATAACACTCTACACCATGTTGACCTAACCATAACGCTCTACACCATGTTGACCTAACCATAACGTAACCATAACGCTCTACACCATGTTGACCTAACCATAATGGAACCAATATCTACACCATGTTGACCTAACCATAACGTAACCAATATGCTCTACACCATGTTGACCTAACCATAACACTCAACACCATGTTGACCTAACCATAACACTCTACACCATGTTGACCTAACCATAACACTCTACACCATGTTGACCTAACCATAACGCTCTACACCATGTTGACCTAACCATAACGCTCTACACCATGTTGACCTAACCATAACGCTCTACACCATGTTGACCTAACCATAACGCTCTACACCATGTTGACCTAACCATAACGCTCTACACCATGTTGACCTAACCATAACGCTCTACACCATGTTGACCTAACCATAACGTAACCATAACACTCTACACCATGTTGACCTAACCATAACGCTCTACATCATGTTGACCTAACCATAACACTCTACACCATGTTGACCTAACCATAATGGAACCAATATGCTCTACACCACGATGACCTAAGGTTGCTGGATTGAATCCCTGAGCTACAAGGTAAAAATCTGTCGTTCTGCCCCTGACCAAGGCAGTTAACCAAATGTTGCCCGGGAGGCAGTCATTGTAAATAAGAATTTGTTCTTAACTGACATGCCTAGTTAAATAAAAATAATATGAAAACGCACTCAAGACCTCAGACTGGGGCGAAGGTTCACCTTCCAACAGAACAATGACCCTAACCATATAGCCAGAACATTGGAGGAGTGGCTTCGGGACAAGTCTCTGAATGAGTGGCCCAGTAAGAGCCCGGACTTGAATCAGATGAACATCTCTGGAGAGACCTGACCTGTGCAGCGACGCTCCCCTTCCAACCTGACAGAGCTTGAGAGGATCTGCAGAGAAGAATGGGAGAAACTCCCCAAATACAGGTGTACCAAGCTTGTAGTGTCATATCCAAGACTCAAGGCTGTAATCACTGCCAAAGGTGCTTCAACAAAGTACTGAGTAAAGGGTCTGAAGACTTATGTAAATATTTCCGTTTTTAAAAATAAATACATTTGCAAACATTTCTAAAACCTGTTTTTGATTTGTCATTATGGGTTATTGTGTGTAGATTGATGAGGGGAAAAATCTACTTAACACATTTTTGAATAAGGCTGTAACGTAATAAAATGTGGAAAAAGTCAAGGGGTCTGAATACTTTCCAAATGCACGGTACACACCCATTGATTATTGAAGAGTGTAACTTATTAATGACTTCTGAGGTTAGTACAACTATCTTTCCTATCATAACACAAACTCTAGAGTTGTATTGCTCTGTCTATGAATTTAATAGTGGTTACAACTTACATTTCCCCAGCTCCATCTCTCAACATTGTGCCATCAATGTTCATGTCCTCTGTTGTATTCCCAGCCTGCAGTGAACTGGTCACACCAGCGTTTGAGCGTAAGCCAATCAGCTTTGTGGCGGTCAGCTGTACAACTCCTCCCCAGGCCTTCTGGACCAAACACGCTCAGACAGAGATCATAGAGGTAGGACCACACCACTTTGACCTCCCAAAACGTAACCAATGTTGACCTAACCATAACATAACCAACACGCTCTTCACCACGTTGACCTAACCATAAAGTAACCACACTGCTTTACACCACGATGACCTACACATAACATAACCAACACACTCTACACATCGTTGACCTAACCATAACATAACCACACTGCTTTACACCATAATGAGCACTGCCAATTCTCACACATTGGCCATGAGACACGCATTTGACCCTCTTCTCACGTACACATGCCACACCTCATATCTCACGCATTGAAAAGTACTGCATTTATTTGTTTAATTACTCCATTGTATAGTCAGTGTGATACCTTTTCAACTGAGCTCCAAATCATTTAGAAATCAGAGCATCTGCGCCTGCAATTTAACATCACGAGCTGCACCTTTATCATTGTCCTGTCACAGCACTGTGAACCGCGACACATTCAAGCATATGATTGGTCTAGTTATGTAAAGGATCAAGGGGATTGGATGTACATTTTAAAGAAAAGGTTAGAGTGGATCTGAATGGAGAGAGAGAACGTCCTCCGCTGAGTTTATAAAACTGTTAAAAGAGCAGCACTGTAGACCTGTTTTATCTACAAAGTTGTCAACAAAAAAGAGGTTGCTGTTACTCCCATCCTTATTGCAGAATGCTGCCTTTTCACAGCATGTACTAAAGTCGATTTAATGCACACTTGCATTAGTCCCCTCATTTGGTGATTGGCGTTTTGGCTGTGACAACGAAACGGTAGCAGACAGACCTACAGTTTGTTTTAACAGGGAAGTTTGGTAGGGTGAACTGATGTGTAACTATGAAAATCATTTTGTCAAACAGATTGTGAAACCAAAAGTGTAAGTTTAATTCTAGAGGTAGGACAATACATAAAACATAATTTGGGTAGAGTGTAGGAGCAGATTTATGTAATCTAGTCTTCAGGAGATTTTATTGGCTATTTACTTGATTTCGGGAAAGTTTGGTAGGGTGAACTGATGTGGAACAGATCTCATTCTTAACAATGGGCTAAAATGTAGGGTAATTACTGTGCTTGTTAGCAAGAACACTACTGTTAATCCCTACACTTATTAAAATGTTCCACTTCTTACCAATTTTGCCAGTGGAATCACATATTTGAAATCTGATATGCCTCTTTGTGTCACTGAAAATGAATTAGATGAGGCTATGTATTTTTGTAGCCATTCATGGACAGTTTTGAATAAGTCATGCAAATAAGCATGGGATATTAAATGCTCCAGGCCGCTCATATAATTGTTTTACTTTTGAGTATTGGCAGAGATTGTAGGGGGACTCACAACTCATAAATGCATCATATCTTATGCACAGTTAGATGGTGGCAAGGCTCTTCAACTCGTAAACCACCTGAATATTCATATTCATTCGATAAAAAAAAGAAAGAAGTTTGGGTGATTTTGAGAATTGTTATAACAAGAATATTTTTCAAACACCCAGCACTTGGGAAACATAGATTGGGGGTGGCCAACCCTCCTGGAGAGCAAGCAGGATTTTCTTTAACTCCTATTTTAAAGAGTTACCCTAAATTACAAAATATTGTCACGGATGACTAGGAGTGGAAGGTAGGAATCAGGTGCAGAGAGCAGAGGGTTCACGGAGAAATGCACTTTATTCCAGCACAAAATGGTAATGCCCAAAACACAGGACGGAAAACACTGACCAACCCAAAACACAGGACGGAAAACACTGACCAGCCCAAAACACAGGGCTGAAAACACTGACCAGCCCAAAACACAGGGCTGAAAACACTGACCAGCCCAAAACACAGGACGGAAAACACTGACCAGCCCAAAACACAGGGCGGAAAACACTGACCAGCCCAAAACACAGGGCTGAAAACACTGACCAGCCCAAAACACAGGACGGAAAACACTGACCAGCCCAAAACACAGGGCGGAAAACACTGACCAGCCCAAAACACAGGGCGGAAAACACTGACCAGCCCAAAACACAGGGCTGAAAACACTGACCAACCCAAAACACAGGGCGGAAAACACTGACCAACCCAAAACACAGGACGGAAAACACTGACCAACTCAAAACACAGGGCTGAAAACACTGACCAACCCAAAACACAGGGTAACACGATCCGGAGCACAATAACACCACCGATTCAAAACGTGAACAAAATAATCCCACACAAACAAGGGCGGGCTTCACAAGCTTAAATAGGTAAGCAAATCAAGAAAACACAAATAGGAACAGGTGCAACTCATAAGACTAAACTAACAGAAAAGGGCAAAGGGACCGGTGGCGGCTAGTAGGCCGGTGACGACGACCGCCGAGCACCGCCCGAACAGGCAGGGGAGCCAACTTCGGCGGGAATCGTGACAAATATAAAATGTTTGTGTCCTTACCTTGAAAGCAGTCTATGAACAAGGAGACTGCAATCTATGGTTTGGTTCCCCACTGCCATCAACCATTAATATGATTATTTCCTGTGCAGAGCCTTGGTATAGTGGTGACCCTCCCTGGTACGTCTCATCCAACTTTCCACCTGAGAATAGGGATCAATCCCTGCTTCCAACCTTCCCACTATTTCTAGCATTTGTCTGTCTCATTTCATTACTGTCTGAATAAAGTGTCAAACCACCAAAAAAGTATTAAAAAAATATTAGCATAGCAAATCGCACTCCAAGCTTTCTTCAAAAGTTGGCAGCCCTGGCCAAACTGATCACAAAAGTCCCCCTCTCTTTTTTCCCCTCTCTCTCTCTCTCTCTCTCTCTATAGGGTACCAGTAATCCTATCTATCTGAGTAGTATAGCATTCTTCCAGGACTCTCTGATCACTCAACAGACGCAGGTCAAGCTGTCTGTGTACGACGTCAAGGACCGCTCCCAAGGCACGGTATGAAATATCCCCCACTGTAACTACTCCAACTTCACCATTACAGTCAACTCCCCAAAACTCTTCAGCCCCAAACGAACCAAGCACTCCACCCAGAGATACTATTAGAGCCCAGTAGGTATATGTGTGTTTGATTGGGTGTCAGATGTACCTACTGGGCTCTAATAGTGATATGTGTGTTTGATTGGGTGTCAGATGTACCTGCTGGGCTCTAATAGTGATATGTGTGTTTGATTGGGTGTCAGATGTACCTGCTGGGCTCTAATAGTGATATGTGTGTTTGATTGGGTGTCAGATGTACCTGCTGGGCTCTAATAGTGATATGTGTGTTTGATTGGGTGTCAGATGTACCTGCTGGGCTCTAATAGTGATATGTGTGTTTGATTGGGTGTCAGATGTACCTGCTGGGCTCTAATAGTGATATGTGTGTTTGATTGGGTGCCAGATGTACCTGCTGGGATCAGCCATGTTCCCAGTTAAGGAGCTTCTGCAGGACAAACACCACAGACTCCACCTAACCCTCAGGTAACTCACACACACACACATGCACAACACAAACACAAACATACAGTGAAAGTATTCAGACCCCTTGCCTTTTTCCATGTTGTTACGTTACAGCCTTATTCTATAATTGATGACTTAATATGTTTCCGGCAAAAACGGATTTGTAGAAATTTTTGCAAATATCACATTTATTTTAGTATTCAGACTCTTTACTCAATACTTTGTTGAAGCACCTTTGGCAGCGATTCTTGGGTATGACACTACAAGCTTGGCACATCTGTATTTGGGGAGTTTCTCCCATTCTTCTCTGCAGATCCTCTCAAGCTATGTCAGGTTAGATGGGGGAGCGTCGCTGCACAGCTATTTTCAGGTCTCTCCAGAGATGTTCGATTTGGTTCAAGTCCGGAGAAGCTCTGGAGAAGTTTTTCATTAAGGAACTCTCTGTACTTTGCTCCGTTCATCTTTCACTCGATCCTGACTAGTCTCCCAGTCCCTGCTGCTGAAAAACATCCCCACAGCATGATGCTGCCACCACCATGCTTCACTGTAGGGATGGTGCTAGGTTTCCTTCAGACGTGATGCTTGGCATTCAGGCCAAAGTGTTCAATCTTTGTTTCAACAGTTGGTCTGGCCTGGTCTGGCCTGAGGAAGGAAGACCGTATCGGTAGTTAGATTCGTTTTATTAATTCAGACCATTTTATCTGATTTGAAGATGTACTACAGACCGTAGGCCTACTCTGGTTTCAATCTTGATTTCAACATGGTCTGAGACCTTTAGGTGCCTTTTGGCAAACTCCAAGTGTGCTGTCATGTGCCTTTTACTGAGAAGTGGCTTCCGTCTGGCCTGATAAAGTAATCATTGGTGAAGTGCTGCAGAGATGGTTTTCCTTCTGGAAGGTTCTCACATTTCCACACAGGAACTCTGGAGCTCTGTCAGAGTGACCATCGGGTTCTTGGTCACTTCCCTAACCAAGGCCCTTCTCCCCCGATTGCTCAGTTTGGCCGGGTGGCCAGCTCTAGGAAGAGTCTTTGTGGTTCCAAACTTCCTCCATTTAAGAATGATGGAGGCCATTGTGTTCTTGGGGACCTTCAATCCTGCTGAAATGTTTTTGGTACCCTGCCCCAGATCTGTGCCTCGACACAATCCTCTTTCGGAGCTCTACAGACAATTCCTTCAACCTTTGTCACGATGTTGGAAATGAGCGGACCAAGGCGCAGCGTGAATATAGTTCCACATATTTATTTAAGTGAAACTAACAAAACAAAATAACTAAACTTACAAAGACCGTGAGGACGTAGTGCCCAAACACACTAACCAACAATATCCCACAAACACAGGTGAGGACGTAGTGCCCAAACACACTAACCAACAATATCCCACAAACACAGGTGAGGACGTAGTGCCCAAACACACTAACCAACAATATCCCACAAACACAGGTGAGGACGTAGTGCCCAAACACACTAACCAACAATATCCCACAAACACAGGTGAGGACGTAGTGCCCAAACACACTAACCAACAATATCCCACAAACACAGGTGAGGACGTAGTGCCCAAACACACTAACCAACAATATCCCACAAACACAGGTGAGGACGTGGTGCCCAAACACACTAACCAACAATATCCCACAAACACAGGTGAGGACGTAGTGCCCAAACACACTAACCAACAATATCCCACAAACACAGGTGAGGACGTAGTGCCCAAACACACTAACCAACAATATCCCACAAACACAGGTGAGGACGTAGTGCCCAAACACACTAACCAACAATATCCCACAAACACAGGTGAGGACGTGGTGCCCAAACACACTAACCAACAATATCCCACAAACACAGGTGAGGACGTAGTGCCCAAACACACTAACACACAATATCCCACAAACACAGGTGAGGACGTAGTGCCCAAACACACTAACACACAATATCCCACAAACACAGGTGAGGACGTAGTGCCCAAACACACTAACACACAATATCCCACAAACACAGGTGAGGACGTGGTGCCCAAACACACTAACACACAATATCCCACAAACACAGGTGAGGACGTAGTGCCCAAACACACTAACACACAATATCCCACAAACACAGGTGAGGACGTAGTGCCCAAACACACTAACACACAATATCCCACAAACACAGGTGAGGACGTAGTGCCCAAACACACTAACCAACAATATCCCACAAACACAGGTGAGGACGTAGTGCCCAAACACACTAACCAACAATATCCCACAAACACAGGTGAGGACGTAGTGCCCAAACACACTAACCAACAATATCCCACAAACACAGGTGAGGACGTAGTGCCCAAACACACTAACCAACAATATCCCACAAACACAGGTGAGGACGTGGTGCCCAAACACACTAACCAACAATATCCCACAAACACAGGTGAGGACGTGGTGCCCAAACACACTAACCAACAATATCCCACAAACACAGGTGAGGACGTGGTGCCCAAACACACTAACCAACAATATCCCACAAACACAGGTGAGGACGTGGTGCCCAAACACACTAACCAACAATATCCCACAAACACAGGTGAGGACGTGGTGCCCAAACACACTAACCAACAATATCCCACAAACACAGGTGAGGACGTGGTGCCCAAACACACTAACACACAATATCCCACAAACACAGGTGAGGACGTGGTGCCCAAACACACTAACACACAATATCCCACAAACACAGGTGAGGACGTGGTGCCCAAACACACTAACACACAATATCCCACAAACACAGGTGAGGACGTGGTGCCCAAACACACTAACACACAATATCCCACAAACACAGGTGAGGACGTGGTGCCCAAACACACTAACACACAATATCCCACAAACACAGGTGAGGACGTGGTGCCCAAACACACTAACACACAATATCCCACAAACACAGGTGAGGACGTGGTGCCCAAACACACTAACACACAATATCCCACAAACACAGGTGAGGACGTGGTGCCCAAACACACTAACACACAATATCCCACAAACACAGGTGAGGACGTGGTGCCCAAACACACTAACACACAATATCCCACAAACACAGGTGAGGACGTGGTGCCCAAACACACTAACACACAATATCCCACAAACACAGGTGAGGACGTGGTGCCCAAACACACTAACACACAATATCCCACAAACACAGGAGAGGACGTGGTGCCCAAACACACTAACAAACAATATCCCACAAACACAGGTGAGGACGTGGTGCCCAAACACACTAACACACAATATCCCACAAACACAGGTGAGGACGTGGTGCCCAAACACACTAACACACACTATCCCACAAACACAGGTGGGGACGTGGTGCCCAAACACACTAACACACAATATCCCACAAACACAGGTGAGGACGTGGTGCCCAAACACACTAACACACAATATCGCACAAACACAGGTGGGGACGTGGTGCCCAAACACACTAACACACAATATCCCACAAACACAGGTGGGGACGTGGTGCCCAAACACACTAACACACAATATCCCACAAACACAGGTGGGGAAATAGCTACCTAAATATGATCCCCAATCAGAGGCAACGATAAACAGCTGCTTCTAATTGGGAACCAGATTAGCACCAACATAGAAATATATATATACTAGATCACCCGCTAGTCACGCCCTGACCTACTACACCATAGAGGACCAAGGGCTCTCAATGGTCAGGGCGTGACAAACCTCATGGCTTGGTTTTTGCTCTGACATGCACTGTCAGCTGTAGGACCTTATACAGACAGGTGTGTGCCTTTCCAAACCATGTCCAATCAATTGAATTTACCACAGGTGGACTCCAATCAAGTTGTAGAAACATCTCAAGGATGCTTAATGGAAACAGGATGTATTTAAACTCAATTTCAAGGCTTATACATAAAAATTCTAAAGACCTGTTTTTGTTTTGTCATCATGGGGTGTTGTATGTAGATTGATGAGGGAAAAGTGTATTTAATACATGTTATAATGAGGCTGTAACGTAGCAAAATGTTAGAAAGAGTCAAGGGGTCTGAATACTTTCCGAATGCACTGTAGACACAAACACACGTAAAATACCCACATTTTGCGGGACATTCACAGGACAGTGTAACCTATATGAATACATTTGTTTGGCTATTTACTTACTTGTAAGCTCTTTGTTAGAAGCACACTTTTTGTAAGTAGGCTTAGTTATCTGTCCTCTTTGTAAGTAGGCTTAGTTAACTGTCCTCTTTGTAAGTAGGCTTAGTTAACTGTCCTCTTTGTAAGTAGGCTTAGTTAACTGTCCTCTTTGTAAGTAGGCTTAGTTAACTGTCCTCTTTGTAAGTAGGCTTAGTTAACTGTCCTCTCTTAATCTGGAATTTAGCCTGAAAGGATTTGACAAATGTGATTGGATGGAGAAGAGCCCTAGGATGATGCCCAAGTTTCCGACGTGTAATTCCGAGTTGGATGACCACTCAAAGCTCTTTTTCCCAGTTGGAGCTGTGTATTTTCTAGTTCCGAGTTGTCTCGAATGCACCGTACGTCTCCTCTTGCGCTGCACAGAATATCATATCTCGACAACGATTGGAGAAGTGTTTAACCAACAGGCTTATCTACCACATCCTTATAATATAGGTTATAGCAGGGCTCTCTAACCCTGTTCCTGGAGAGCTACCGTCCTGTAGGCTTTCACTACAACCCTGTTCCTGGAGAGAACAGGGTTGTAGTGAAAGCCTACAGGAGGGTAGCTCTCCACGAACAGGGTTGTAGTGAAAGCCTACAGGATGGTAGCTCTCCAGGAACAGGGTTGGTGAGCCCTGGGTTATATCTTGTCATAAGCGCAATGTGACTGGAAAAGAGTCAGGTTAGAATTTAAATTCTCACGAAATGAATGGGAAGACTAAAGTACGGGATACTATGTTGGTGTTTTAATAAAAAAAATGCGGGACATGACAGTTTGGTTGCGGGACGCGGGTGACAAAATACAGGACTGTCCCACACAATCCGGGTCTTATGGTCACCCTAACACACACACACACACGCCACACACGCACGCCACACACGCACGCCACACACGCACACACACACACACGCTTGACACACACACACGCGCGTGTACACACACACACACACTCACTCACACTCACTCACTCACTCACTCACGCACACACGCCACACACGCACACACACACAAACACACACACACACGCCACACACACACACACACACACACACACACGCTTGACACACACACACACACACACACACTCACTCACTCACACACGCACACACGCTCACACGCACACACACACACACACACACACACACACACACACATACACACATACACACATACACACACACAACCTCCACATACACCCTCAGCTATTGTGATACAGCAGACATCTATTACTAATTGCCTCCAGGTCAGCGGAGAGCGAACGCATGGGCAACATCACCATCATCGCCTGGCAGATAGAAGAGAGGACAGAGCAGAGAGCCACCGCGGCCCGGCAGGACACTATCAATGGCAGGGTGAGTAGCCTGTTCTGGCCTGGTCTGCCTGAGGAAGGAACACCGTATTGGTAGAAATATATGACTTAATTTGAGTCGTTTTATTAATTCAGACCATATTATCTGATATGTTTGAAGATGTACCACAGACTGTAGGCCTAGTCTGGTAAATGTTTGTTTATTTGTTGGATTATTCTTCAGCAACTTTTCCCATTTCCCTCTCATATTGCTTAAACCTGTCTGGTCAGTGGACTAGAAGGACAAGGAGAAAGGTTAAATCCACATGGTAGAACCAGGGATGTTTTACTTTCACCTGTCTGGTCAGTGGACTAGAAGGACAAGGAGAAAGGTTAAATCCACATGGTAGAACCAGGGATGTTTTACTTTCACCTGTCTGGTCAGTGGACTAGAAGGACAAGGATAAAGGTTAAATCCACATGGTAGAACCAGGGATGTTTTACTTTCACCTGTCTGGTCAGTGGACTAGAAGGACAAGGAGAAAGGTTAAATCCACATGGTAGAACCAGGGATGTTTTACTTTCACCTGTCTGGTCAGTGGACTAGAAGGACAAGGATAAAGGTTAAATCCACATGGTAGAACCAGGGATGTTTTACTTTCACCTGTCTGGTCAGTGGACTATAAGGACAAGGAGAAAGGTTAAATCCACATGGTAGAACCAGGGATGTTTTACTTTCACCTGTCTGGTCAGTGGACTAGAAGGACAAGGAGAAAGGTTAAATCCACATGGTAGAAACGGGGATGCTTTACTTTCACTCAGTCTGTTCAGCTCACTGGTCAGCTGAAGGGTGTCCATGGTGAATCAAACAGTCATAATGTCCTTTCCCTGTGTGTCTCAGATGATGCTTCAAGTGGATGACAGCCTGACTGAGTCAGTGAACATCAGGGCCAAGTCTGCATCTCTGTGCAAAGACACACTGCTTAAGGCTGGTGAGTGTGTTCCAGTGTGTGTCAGTGTGCGATTCTCTATTGGAAAGTGTGTGAGTGAGACTCCTTCATCATTCCTAGCGTACAGAGAGTTTACATTGAGAGTTCCTACAGATTTAGGAATTATGACTGACTGACACTGATTTATTCGTTGATTGATTTGCTAATTGATTAATTGATGAATGCATTTATTACATTCTGTAATGAATGATTATATTGATTGCTAGATGTTCTGACTGGTGTGTTGCTGTGCTGTCAGTTTTTGGGGGCACCATGTCTCGTATGTATCGATTCCCCACCACGGATGGAAACCACCTGAGGATCCTAGAGCAGATGTCTGACAGCATCCTCTCTCTACACATCCCTCGACAGTTTGTCAAACTACTGCTGGAGGAGGACGCTGCCAGGTACCGCAGAATACTATACTATGTTAGTGTGTGTGTGTGCGTGTGCGTGTGCGTGTGCGTGTGTGTGTGTGTGTGTGTGAATGCATGCTTGTGTGTGTGCCTGTGAATGTGTGTAGATCACTAACATTTTCTGTGTGTGTGCGTGCGTGTGTGTGTAGGGTGTGTGAGCTGGAGGAGTTGGGGGAGTTATCTCCATGTTGGGAGAACCTGAGGAGGGAGATCATTTCTCAATACCAGACCATCATCCTCACCTACCAGGAGACCATCAGTGACCTGCACCAATATAAAGGTTAGCATCCTAACCTTTATAGAACTGTCAACCACAGGAGGCTGGTGTCACCTTCATTGGGGAGGACGGGCTTGTGATAATGGCTGGAGCGGAATAAGTGGAATGGTATCAAATACAACAAACACGATTTGAGAAAATGAATTACAATTTTTAAAGAAACTGTTTGACTTTGTCTTAGCTAGCTAGGTCTTTTTTATTTTGTCTAAATTTGCACTAAGAATGGCATAATCAAGTTACTGTTGTGGGTTTGATGCTGGAAAAACAGGAGCTACATTTACTGAGTAGTGCTGTGAATAACTGTCTTTACAGTTGTTTTTTGTTTTGTTTTTGATGCTATGATGATGCCATTCCATTTCCTCCGTTCCAGACATTATTATGACCTGTCCTCCCGTCAGCAGCCTCCACTGCTGTACACCAACATACCAGAAAACATCATAACAGACTGCAAGGCTGCACATTTTAAAAACACATTACTAATATTAGTGTTGTTAGTAACGAGTGTTAACAACAACACAATGATTAGTCGTATCAATCGTACGCCAAATTCATAGTATTTTACAAAACATTTGACGTTATATACTGTAAATGTCAATGTTTAAATAAATACCATGAATATGGTGCACTATTTATAGGGCTATGCAATGATATGCTATAACATACTACTAACGTACAATACCAGTCAAAAGTTTGGACACACCTACTCATTCCAGGGTTTTTCTTAATTTTTACTATTTTCTACATTGCAGAATTGTAGTGATGACATCAAAACTATGAAATAACATATGGAATCATGTAGTAGCCAAAAAAGTGTTCTACAAATCAAAATATATTTTAGATTATTCAAAGTAGCCACCCTTTGCCTTGATGACAGCTTTGCACACTCTTGGCATTCTCTTTTACGAAATAGGGATATCTTCTGTATACCACCCCTACCTTGTCACAACACAACTGATTGGCTCAAATGCATTAAGAAGGAAAGAAATTCCACAAATTAACTTTTAACAAGGTACACCTGTTAATTGAAATGCATTCCACCTTATGAAGCTGGTTGAGAGAATGTCAAGAGTGTGTAAAGCTGTCATCAACGCAAAGGGTGGCTACTTTGAAGAATCTAAAATCTAAAATATGTTTTGATTTGTTTAACACTTTTTTGGTTACTACATGATTCCATATGTGTTATTTCATAGTTTTGATGTCTTCACTATTATTCTACAATGTAGAAAATAGTACAAACAAAGAAAAACCCTTGAATGAGTAGGTGTGTCCAAACTTTTGGCTGGTACTGAATATCAGAAACCTTCTCCATTAGCACTATAAAATAATACAGTACATGACCAAAAGTATGTGGAGACCTGCTTGTCCAACATCTCATTCCAAAATCCTGTTCATTAATATGGAGTTGGGACTCCCGTTTTCTGCCATAACACAGAATTGTCTAGAATATCATTGTATGCGTTAAGATTTCCCTTCACTGGAACTAAAGGGCCTGGAGCGAACCATGAAAAACAGCGCCAGACCATTATTCCTCCTCCACCAAACTTTACATTTGGCACTGTACATTGGGGCAGAGTGCTCCAGAGTCCAATGGCACCGAGCTTTACGCCACTCCAGCTGACGCTAGGCATTGTGCATAGTAATCTTAGGCTTGTGTGAGGCTGCTCGGCCATGGAAACCCATTTCATGAAGCTCCCTACGAACAGTTATTGTGCTGACGTTGCTCCCAGAGGCAGTTTGGAACTCGGTAGTGAGTGTTGCAACCGAGGACAGATTATTTTTACCCGCTACACGCTTCAGCACATGGCAGTCCCGTTCTATGAGCTTGTGTGGCCTTCCACTTCACAGCTGAGCGGTTGTTGCTTCTAGATGTTTCCACTTCACAACAACATAACTTACAGTTGCCCGGGGCAGCTCTAGCAGGACAGAAATTTGATGAACTGACTTGTTGGAAAGGTGGCATCCTATGACGGTGCCACATTGAAAGTCACTGAGCTCTTCACTAAGGCCATTCTATTGCCAATGTTTGTCTATGGCGATTGCATGGCGTGTGCTTGATTTTGTACACCTGTCAGCAACGGGTGTGGCTGAAATAGCCGAATCCACTCATTTGAAGGGTGGACTCATACTTTTGTACATATTGTGTATTTCATATCACTAACGCTTCAGTAACATGCTGGACGAGATTATCAATAGCGTACAGTACAACACTATCAGTAACATACGGGAAGTATCAGTAACATACGGGAAGTATCAGTAACATACGGGAAGTATCAGTAACATACAGGAAGTATCAGTAACATACAGGAAGTATCAGTAACATACAGGAAGAGTCTATCAGTAACATACAGGAAGAGTCTATCAGTAACATACAGGAAGTATCAGTAACATACAGGAAGTATCAGTAACATACAGGAAGTATCAGTAACATACAGGAAGTATCAGTAACATACAGGAAGTATCCGTAACATACAGGAAGAGACTATCAGTAGTCGGCATCATCATAACATTTCCAACCTACTCCTCTTCCAGGTCCATCCTTTAAGTCCAGTACTCTGAAAGCAGAGAAGAAGCTGGAGTTCATCCCCACTAACCTGCACGTCCAGAGGATGAGAGTACAAGGAGAGTCTGGCTATGGTAGGGGACCTGTTATATCTATCAGTCTCTATGGTAGGGGACCTGTTATATCTATCAGTCTCTATGGTAGGGGACCTGTTATATCTATCAGTCTCTATGGTAGGGACCTGTTATATCTATTGGTCTCTATGGTAGGGGACCTGTTATATCTATCAGTTTCTATGGTAGGGACCTGTTATATCTATTGGTCTCTATGGTAGGGGACCTGTTATATCCATCAGTCTCTATGGTAGGGGACCTGTTATATCTATCAGTCTCTATGGTAGGGACCTGTTATATCTATTGGTCTCTATGGTAGGGGACCTGTTATATCTATCAGTCTCTATGGTAGGGGACCTGTTATATCTATCAGTCTCTATGGTAGGGGACCTGTTATATCTATCAGTCTCTATGGTAGGGACCTGTTATATCCATCAGTCTCTATGGTAGGGGACCTGTTATATCCATCAGTCTCTATGGTAGGGGACCTGTTATATCCATCAGTCTCTATGGTAGGGGACCTGTTATATCCATCAGTCTCTATGGTAGGGGACCTGTTATATCCATCAGTCTCTATGGTAGGGGACCTGTTATATCCATCAGTCTCTATGGTAAGGGACCTGTTATATCCATCAGTCTCTATGGTAGGGGACCTGTTATATCTATCAGTCTCTATGGTAGGGACCTGTTATATCCATCAGTGTCTATGGTAGGGGACCTGTTATATCTATCAGTCTCTATGGTAGGGGACCTGTTATATCTATCAGTCTCTATGGTAGGGACCTGTTATATCCATCAGTCTCTATGGTAGAGGACCTGTTATATCTATTGGTCTCTATGGTAGGGGACCTGTTATATCTATCAGTCTCTATGGTAGGGGACCTGTTATATCTATCAGTCTCTATGGTAGGGGACCTGTTATATCCATCAGTCTCTATGGTAGGGGACCTGTTATATCCATCAGTCTCTATGGTAGGGGACCTGTTATATCTATCAGTCTCTATGGTAGGGGACCTGTTATATCTATCAGTCTCTATGGTAGGGGACCTGTTATATCTATCAGTCTCTATGGTAGGGGACCTGTTATATCTATCAGTCTCTATGGTAGGGGACCTGTTATATCTATCAGTCTCTATGGTAGGGGACCTGTTATATCTATCAGTCTCTATGGTAGGGGACCTGTTATATCTATCAGTCTCTATGGTAGGGGACCTGTTATATCTATCAGTCTCTATGGTAGGGGACCTGTTATATCTATCAGTCTCTATGGTAGGGGACCTGTTATATCCATCGGTCTCTATGGTAGGGACCTGTTATATCCATCAGTCTCTATGGTAGGGGACCTGTTATATCCATCAGTCTCTATGGTAGGGGACCTGTTATATCTATCAGTCTCTATGGTAGGGGACCTGTTATATCTATCAGTCTCTATGGTAGGGACCTGTTATATCTATCAGTCTCTATGGTAGGGGACCTGTTATATCCATCAGTCTCTATGGTAGGGGACCTGTTATATCTATCAGTCTCTATGGTAGGGGACCTGTTATATACATCGGTCTCTATGGTAGGGGACCTCTTATATCTATTGGTCTCTATGGTAGAGGACCTGTTATATCTATTGGTCTCTATGGTAGGGGACCTGTTATATCTATTGGTCTCTATGGTAGGGGACCTGTTATATCTATTGGTCTCTATGGTAGGGGACCTGTTATATATATTGGTCTCTATGGTAGGGGACCTGTTATATCTATTGGTCTCTATGGTAGGGGACCTGTTATATCTATTGGTCTCTATGGTAGGGGACCTGTTATATCCATCAGTCTCTATGGTAGGGGACCTGTTATATCTATCAGTCTCTATGGTAGGGGACCTGTTATATCTATTGGTCTCTATGGTAGGGGACCTGTTATATCTATCGGTCTCTATGGTAGGGGACCTGTTATATACATCGGTCTCTATGGTAGGGGACCTGTTATATCCATCGGTCTCTATGGTAGGGGACCTGTTATATCCATCGGTCTCTATGGTAGGGACCTGTTATATCCATCAGTCTCTATGGTAGGGGACCTGTTATATCCATCAGTCTCTATGGTAGGGGACCTGTTATATCTATCAGTCTCTATGGTAGGGGACCTGTTATATCTATCAGTCTCTATGGTAGGGACCTGTTATATCTATCAGTCTCTATGGTAGGGGACCTGTTATATCCATCAGTCTCTATGGTAGGGGACCTGTTATATCTATCAGTCTCTATGGTAGGGGACCTGTTATATACATCGGTCTCTATGGTAGGGGACCTCTTATATCTATTGGTCTCTATGGTAGAGGACCTGTTATATCTATTGGTCTCTATGGTAGGGGACCTGTTATATCTATTGGTCTCTATGGTAGGGGACCTGTTATATCTATTGGTCTCTATGGTAGGGGACCTGTTATGTATATTGGTCTCTATGGTAGGGGACCTGTTATATCTATCAGTCTCTATGGTAGGGGACCTGTTATATCTATTGGTCTCTATGGTAGGGGACCTGTTATATCTATCAGTCTCTATGTCCTTTATATCCATAATTATATCCATCTGGCTCAATGTAATTCTCTGTTTATATCTGTCTAAAAGTACTCTCTCCCCTCCACCTCCCTTTCTCCCCTCTCTCCTCCTCCCTCCTCTCTCCCTCCACTTCCCTCCGTCTCCTTTCCTAGACAGGACCTATGACGTAGTAACTATAGGGGCCCCAGCAGCCCACTACCAAGGCTTTAAGCACTGTGGTCTCCGGAAACTCATCCACAAGTTTGAGGAGGCTAGGAAACAGTGAGTACGGGCAATAGACCAGCTGTCCCAAATTACTTTCAGTCGCAGACTCTGTTTTTCCTTGAGTTAATGGTTGGGGGCTGGAACACAGTTCTAAATCATTTGTACACAAAGCCCAAACAGATAAACTATTTGACAAAGAAAGAATAACTTCACACCTTGATCACATTGGGATATGATCACATTTGCCTCTCTATTCATGCATGGGAATACTTGAGAACAGATTTAGTAATTTAAATCATTTTCAGATGATTCCCTGGTGATTGTACAGGCTTTTATGTCCAACCAAAATTATCAATTTATTTAATTATTTTTTGCTGAGAAAATCAATTGGGGCCAATCAAGAAATCCTGCTATAGGCACAACAGTTCCACATTTCATTGTTATTATTCATTTAGATGTAGAACCTTTGACTGAATTGTGCCCTTTTTTTCTTGCTTTCTGATCAGCGCATATGAGGAGGAATGGTGAGCTCTGTCACCTGGTCTGTTTATGCATGCATTGTGGGTAGATGTGTTTATGCTCTGTATAACATTGTTATAAATCTGCACGTGTCAGCACCTTTTCAATCCGGATCTCTCTTTATATCTATCTCTCTCTCTCTTTATCTCTCTCTCTTTATCTCTCTCTCTCTTTATCTCTCTCTCTCTTTATCTCTCTCTCTTATCTCTCTCTCTCTTTATCTCTCTTTATCTCTCTCTCTCTCTCTTTATCTCTCTCTTTATCTCTCTCTCTCTTTATCTCTCTTTCTTTGTCTCTATCTCTCTCTCTCTCACTCACATATTCTCACACACCTTGCAGCAGTTCTGGGTCTAGCTCTAAGCCGGTGGCCTACCTGCCCCGGGACGTGTTGAGAGCGAAGGAGCTGATTGGTCAGGTCAACACCTTGAAGACTCAGGTTTGCTACTACACCGAACGTTTGTCCCGCGCTGCCAAGGAACGCTCAGCCAACGCTCTGGAGAGAACCCTCGCCATCCTCTCTGAGAAGGTAGGAGAGGGGGAGAGAGGGGAGGGAGAAATAGGGAGGGAGAAGAGAAGGGAAAGAAGAATTGAGAAATGACCTCATGTATCTATACAATGAATGTATTTCACTGTATTAATACACACTATTATACTGTATATTTCCCTGTCTCCTCCACTCACTTTCTCCTCCTCTCCCTGTCTCTATTCCATCTCGCTCCCTGCCTCTCCTCCATGTCTCTCCTCCATCTCTCTCCTCTCCCTTTCTCTTCTCTCCCTGCCTCTCCTCCATCTCTCTCCTCTTCTCCCTCTCTCCTCCATGTCTCTTCTTCTCTCCCTGTCTCTTCTTCTCTCCCTGTCTCTCCTCCATCTCTCTCCTCTTCTCCCTCTCTCCTCCATGTCTCTCCTCCATGTCTCTTCTTCTCTCCCTGCCTCTCCTCCATCTCTCTCCTCTTCTCCCTCTCTCCTCCATGTCTCTCCTCCCTGTCTCTTCTTCTCTCCCTGTCTCTTCTTCTCTCCCTGTCTCTTCTTCTCTCTCTGTCTCTCCTCCATCTCTCTCCCCTTCTCCAGACTCGTCAGTTGGTGACAGTCTGTGACTCTAAGCTGCTGTCCTCAGCCATCCTAGCCCTTACTGCCGCTCGGCCAGAATGCATCGTCCAGAAGGGCACTCCCTCCCCATCGTCCCTCACCCCCTCTCCATCCCGCTCCCCCTGTCGCTCATCTACCTCACCCTGTCGCTCCTCTACCTCCCCCTCACGCCAATCCACCTCCCCCTCGCGTCACTCCATCTCCCCTCGCCACTCAGTATACGTGGAGGGAGAGAGGGGGAGAGGCAAGCGCTCCTCCCTACAGGCTGACTGGCATGAGGAGGACTGGGTAAGGAGACATTGATCATTTTCTGTTCAACAATTGAGAATAACAACAATATTGTATAGAATGTACAGTCTGGGCCTGAAGTTTTGAGAATGACACAAATATACATTTTCACAAAGTTTGCTTCTTCAGTGTCTATAGATATTTTTGTCAGATGTTACTATGGAATACTGAAGTATAATTACAAGCATTTCATAAGTGTCAAAGGCTTTTATTGACAATTACATGAAGTTGATGCAAAGAGTCAATATTTGTAGTGTTGACACTTCTTTATCAAGACCTCTGCAATCGCCCTGGCATGCTGTCAATTAACTTCTGGGCCACATCCTGACTGATGGCAGCCCATTCTTGCATAATCAATGCTGGGAGTTTGTCAGAATTTGTGGGGTTTTGTTTGTCCACCCGCCTCTTGAGGATTGACCACAAGTTCTCAATGGGATTAAGGTCTGGGGAGTTTCTTGGCCATGGACCCAAAATATAGATGTTTTGTTCCCCGAGCCACTTAGTCATCACATTTGCCTTATGGCAAGGTGCTCCATCATTCTGGAAAATACATTGTTCGTCACCAAACTGTTCCTGGATGGTTGGGAGAAGTTGCTCTCGGAGGATGTGTTGGTACCATTCTTTATTCATGGCTGTGTTCTTAGGCAAAATTGTGAGTGAGCCCACTCCCTTTGGCTGAGACCCCACACATGAATGGTCTCAGGATGCTTTACTGCTGGCATGGCACAGGACTGATGGTAGCCCTCACCTTGTCTTCTCCGGACAAGCTTTTTCCGGATGCCCCAAACGATCGGAAAGGGGATTCATCAGAGAAAATGACTTTACCCCAGTCCTCAGCAGTCCAATCGCTGTACCTTTTGCAGAATATCAGTCTGTCCCTGATGTTTTTCCTGGAGAGAAGTGGCTTCTTCGCTGCCCTTCTTGACACCAGGCCATCCTCCAAAAGTCTTAGCCTCACTGTGCGTGCAGATAGCCTAGTGGTTAGAGCGGGGCAGCAGGGTAGCCTGGTGGTTAGAGCGTTGGATTAGTAACCGAAAGGTTGCAAGTTTGAATCCCCGAACTGACAAGGTACAAATCTGTTGTTCTGCCCCTGAACAGGCATTTAACCCACTGTTCCTAGGCTGTCATTGAAAATAAGAATTTGTTCTTAACTGACTTGCCTAGTTAAATAAAGGTCAAATAAAAATATGTACTCACACTTGCCTGCTGCCATTCCTGAGCAAGCTGTACTGGTGGTGCCCCGATCCCACAGCTGAATCAACTTTAGGAGGCAGTCCTGGCGCTTGCTGGACATTCTTGGGCACCCTGAAGCCTTCTTCACAACAATTCAACTGCTCTTCTTGATGGTCCAATAAATGGTTGATTTAGGTGTAATCTTACTGGCAGCAACATTCTTGCCTGTGAAGCCCTTTTTGGGCAAAGCAATGATGACGGCACGTGCTTCCTTGCAGGTAATCATGGTTGACAGAGGAAGAACAATGATTCCAAGCACCACCCTCCTTTTGACGCTTCCAGTCTGTTATTCAAACTCAATCAGCATGACAGAGTGATCTCCAGCCCTGTCCTCGTCAACACTCACACCTGCGCTAACCTGTCTAGGACTAGCGGAACCCCCCCCCCCCCCCCCCCCCCCGCACCAGCCAGTGAAAGTGCAGGGCGCCAAATTCAAAACAACAAAAATCTCATAATTAAAATTCCTCAAGCATACACCATTTTAAAGATACAATTCTCGTTAATCCAGCCACAGTGTCTGATATCAAAAAGGATTTACAGCGAAAGCACCACAAACGATTATGTTAGGTCACCACCAAGCCACAGAAAAACACAGCCATTTTTTCCAGCCAAAGAGAGGAGTCACAAAAAGCAGAAATAGAGATAAAATGAATCACTAACCTTTGATCTTCATCAGATGACACTCACAGGACTTCATGTTACACAATACATGTTTTGTTTGATTAAGTTCATATTTAAAATGAACCAATGTAAATTTGAGTTTACATTGGCGTGTTACATTCAGTAGTTCTAAAACATGCTGATGATGCTGGTGATATTGCAGAGAGCCACATCAATTTACAGGATTACTCATAATAAACATCGATAAAGATACGACTATTATACATGGAACTTAAACTTCTCGCTGTGTCAGATTTCAAAAAAACTTTACGGAGAAAGCAAACCATGCAATAATCTGAGCCTTTAGACAATAAGCCTTTAGACAACAAAGCAGCCAAAAATATACCCATATTGGGTGGTCAACATTACTCAGAAATAGCATTTTAAATATTCGCTTACCTTTGATGATCTTCATCAGAATGCACTCCCAGGAATCCCAGTTCCACCATAAATGTTTGATTTGTTCGATAATGTCCATCATTTATGTCCAAATATCTTCTTTTGTTAGGGCGTTTGGTAAACAAATCCAAAAGCACGTTCATGTCGCGCCGACCGTCGGATGAAAAGTTCAAAAAGTTCCGTTACAGCCCGTAGAAACATGCCAAACTAAGTATGGAATCAATCTTTAGGATGTTTTTAACATAAAACGTCATTAATGTTCCAACCGGACAATTCCTTTGTCTGTACAAATGAAGTGGAACGTAGCTACCTTTCACGTGAGCGCGCCAGACCGAGGCTGTGGCACTCTGCCAGACCGAGGCTGTGGCACTCTGCCAGACCGAGGCTGTGGCACTCTGCCAGACCGAGGCTGTGGCACTCTGCCAGACTGAGGCTGTGACACTCTGCCAGACCACTCACGCAAAGAGCCCTTATGAGCCCCTCCTTTAGAGTAGAATCCTCAAAACAGGTTCTAAATACTGTTGACATCTAGTGGAAGCCTTGGGAAGTGAAACATAACTAATATCACCCTGTATCATCAATGGGGGCCGAGTTGAAAAAGTACAAACCACAGATTTCCCACTTCCTGGCTGGATTTTTTCTAAGGTGTTTGCCTGCCATATGAGTTCTGTTATACTATCATTCAAACAGTTTTAGAAACTTCAGAATGTTTTCTATCCAAATGTACTAATTATATGCATATTCTAGCTTTTACGGCTGAGTAGCAGGCAGCTTAATTTGGGCACGTTTTTCATCCAAGCTACCAAATACTGCCCCCTACCCCAAAGAAGTTAACGAGAGAATCACTGACATGATGTCAGCTGGTCCTTTTGTGGAAGGGCTGAAATGCAGTGGAAAATAATTTGGGGGATTCAGTTCATTTGCATGGCAAAGAGGGAGTTTGCAATTAATTGCAATTCATCTGATCACTCTTCATAACATTCTGGAGTATATGCAAATTGCCATCATACAAATTGAGGCAGCAGACTTTGTGAAAATTAATATTTGTGTCATTCTCAAAACTTTTGGCCACGATGTGTATATACAACGTTTATTTCATATTTAATCCCTCTATCTTTCTGTGACGCTCTCCCTCCACCCGGCCCTCTGACCCACCCTCTCTACCCTCCAGGAGAAGGTGTGGTTAAATGTAGATAAGAGTCTGGACTGTGTGATCCAGAGGGTGGAAAGACTGCTGGCCAAAGACAGGCTGCAAAGTGACAGCAGCAGTGAGGATGTGTTCCTGGATGCTCAGCAGCTGACCAACTCCATTACTAAGAGAAGTAAACATGCACATACATTCACATACTAGTCAAATGGATCTATTGAAGTGAAATAGGATATTTAACTAGACATTCCTGATTTTCAAACTAACTGATTGAGGGAAGGTATTTCAGTTTTTTATTTGTAATGCATTTGCAAAAATGTCCAAAAACCTGTGTTTGGGAATGATTGATGGATGGGTGGGTGGGTGGATGTGTGGCCAGGTGGGTGTATTGGTTTAGAAGTTGAGGTTAGGGGATAAAAGTGAATGTGTGTGAATCCCATGAGGTATCCATGGAAACAGGGAAGCCTTCTGGATACACCCTGGACCGTCATCTTCATCACCTCTTCTTCCTCCATCATCATCATTGTCATCATTCCCTCATCTGAGCACCACATGTCAATCAAACCATGAAAGACAAAAGCACTGTAGGTTCACGGCCACTTTGACTGTTCTATATTGTAAAATCATTCTTTAACTAGCAGGCATAAATACTGATGTTATAACACTGATGTTATGCTCTTCTCTCCCCTCTAGACAGCAGCCCAGACATAGAAAAAGAAAAGCCCTCCCCAGGTAGGAGCAAGATTGTGTGTGTGTGTGTGTGTGTGTGTGTGTGTGTGTGTGTGTGTGTGTGTGTGTGTGTGTGTGTGTGTGTGTGTGTGTGTGTGTGTGTGTGTGTGTGTGTGTGTGTGTGTGTGTGTGTGTGTGTGTGTAAATGTCTGTGCATATATACTGTATAACCTCTCTCCTGTCTGTACCAGGTGAATGGAGTGATGCATTGTACCCTCTCCTGACCACCCTGTCAGAGTGTGTGTCTCTAATGAGTGACAAGGCTAAGAAGTCCATGGTGTTCCTCCTAATGCAGGACAGTGCTCCCACCATCGCCATGAACCTCACGCTACAGTACCGAAGAGATGTGGTCTTCTGTCAGACGGTGGGTTTACACACACACACACACACGCGCAGGTACATGCATGTGTGTGTACACACTCACACAACACCACTCTTGCATTGCAGCATAACTAGATGGATTTAATTGCTGTTCTATAATATACATTGTTATTGAATTGATCAATAACATTGTTATTATAGATGTTTGACAGATTATATAGATGATTATAGTTGTATAGGTTATTGACAGTTGTATTGGTGTGTTCCACTATGTAGCTGTCAGCTCTGATCTGTGGCTTCGTCATCAAGCTGAGGAACTGTCTCTGTGACGACGGCTTCCTCAGGCAGCTCCATACCATCGGCCTGCTGGTCCAGCATGAGGGCCTGCTTAGCACCTATGGTAACCTCCTGTGTGTGTGTGTGTGTGTGTGTGTGTGTGTGTGTGTGTGTGTGTGTGTGTGTGTGTGTGTGTGTGTGTGTGTGTGTGTGTGTGTGTGTGTGTGTGTGTGTGTGTGTGTGTGTGTGCGTTCTTGTGTTTTCTTTAATGAAAATACACACACCCAGGCACACATGATTATGTTGATCTGAAACCCACTTTTTAAATTTTTTAATGACATCTGAAATATACTCTGACCCCTTACTCTTAAATTATGACCACTGAAACCTACTCTGTCCCCTTACTCTTAAATTATTACCACTGAAACCTACTCTGGCCCCTTACTCTTAAATTATGACCACTGAAACCTACTCTGACCCCTTACTCTTAAATTATTACCACTGAAACCTACTCTGACCCCTTACTCTTAAATTATTACCACTGAAACCTACTCTGGCCCCTTACTCTTATATTATGACCACTGAAACCTACTCTGACCCCTTACTCTTAAATTATTACCACTGAAACCTACTCTGACCCCTTACTCTTAAATTATTACCACTGAAACCTACTCTGGCCCCTTACTCTTATATTATGACCACTGAAACCTACTCTGACCCCTTACTCTTAAATTATTACCACTGAAACCTACTCTGACCCCTTACTCTTAAATTATTACCACTGAAACCTACTCTGACCCCTTACTCTTAAATTATGACCACTGAAACCTACTCTGACCCCTTACTCTTAAATTATTACCACTGAAACCTACTCTGACCCCTTACTCTTAAATTATGACCACTGAAACCTACTCTGTCCCCTTACTCTTAAATTATTACCACTAAAACCTACTCTGTCCCCTTACTCTTAAATTATGACCACTGAAACCTACTCTGACCCCTTACTCTTAAATTATGACCACTGAAACCTACTCTGACCCCTTACTCTTAAATTATGACCACTGAAACCTACTCTGACCCCTTACTCTTAAATTATGACCACTGAAACCTACTCTGACCCCTTACTCTTAAATTATGACCACTGAAACCTACTCTGACCACTTGTTCTCTTCAATCCTAAAGGGGATGAGCTGGCCATGTTGGAGGACATGAGTGTTGGCGTGATGGATCTGCGGAACGTCACCTTTAAAGTCACCCAGGCAACCTCGGTCTTCGGCCCAGACATGCTGCCTGTCATCACCGGGAACCGGGACGGCTTCAACGTCAGGGTTCCGTTACCAGCGCCAATGTTTGATGCGTTGCCCCGGGAGATCCAGAACGGCATGCTGCTGCGGGTGCAGCCTGTTCTCTTCAATGTGGGAATCAATGAACAGCAGACATTGGCAGAGAAGTGAGTGAACGAGAGAGGAGATGGGAGGAAAGATGAGGAGAGGTGATGGAGGGAGGGAGGAGAGGTGATGGAGGGGTGATGGAGGGTGAAGGTAGGAGAGGTGATGGAGGGAGGAGAGTGGATGGAGGGAGGAGAGGTGATGGAGGGGGTGGTGGAGGGAGGAGAGGTGAGGTGATGGAGGGAGGGAGGGTGATAGATGGATGGAGTGATGGACGATAGGTGATGGAGGGGTGGTGGAGGGAGGAGAGGTGATGGCGGGAGGGAGGGAGGGAGGTGATGGATGGATGGATGGAGGGAGGAGAGGTGAGGGAGGGAGGGAGGGAGGGAGGGAGGGAGGGAGGGAGGGAGGGAGGGAGGGAGGGAGGGAGGGAGGGAGGGAGGGAGGGAGGGAGGGAGGGAGGGAGGGAGGGAGGGAGGGAGGGAGGGGAGGGAGGTGATGGATGGATGGAGGGATGGAGGGACGAGAGGTGATGGAGAGAGGGAGGAGAGGTGATGGAGGGAGGACCAGCAGCACAATGTAAGAGAGGGGTAGTCAAAAGGTGTGTTACCATGGCAATGGCAGCCAGCTAATATTTGTGGTAATACCATTTGATTGATGAAAGTTACCTCCAATAATCACGAGTTGCACGAGGTGCTTGTTAAGAAATGCTGATGTGTTGTAGCTTTGCTGAATGAGCAATACCGTGTATAAAATACAATCTGTCTGTCTGTCTGTCGATCTGTGTATTTATAGGTTTGGAGACACATCTCTCCAGGAGGTGATTAACATGGAGAATATGGCTCGTCTCAGCTCCTACTACGACCAGTACAAAGAGGTCCTGCCTGAGGACTGTGAGTCATAAACAACCTCATCTTAACCTCAACCCCTAATTAAGTGGGCAACAACCGGGTTCCTAAAATGTACGTCAGTGCAATAATCCTCTCTTCTCTCTCCTCTTCAGGCCTCCCTCGTACCCGTAGTCAGACCAGCCTGCCTGAGCTGCTGAAGCTGCTCGGTCAGAACATCAGTGCCAGGAAGAGCAAGAATGTAGAGATCCTGTGGCAGGCAGCGGAGGTAGAGACATTCTCCCCTTTTTCTCTCTCTCTCTCCACAAGATCCTATTTTGCAGCACTCTGAATGAGCTGAAGTCTTTGCCTGACTCTCTACTCTCACCCATTCTCCTCTGCTCCCCACTTCTTTCTCTCTCTCTCCCTGTCTCTCGCTCTCTCCCTTCCCAGGTGTGTCGGCGTCTGAACGGCGTGCGTTTCACCAGCTGTAAGAGTGCTAAGGATCGTACAGCCATGTCTCTAACCCTGGAGCAGTGTCTGATACTCCAGCAGGAGCACGCCATGGCCCCACAGGTCTTCTTCCAGGCCCTCGACTGCATGCGCAGGTGAGCCAGCCACACAACTGCCTGAACAAAAAGAGACAAGACATTGTAACGTCTACCATGTGGAATTAGAAGAAAATAAAGAATTCTGTCCATGTTTATAATAACTTTATGTAGTATAACTCCATCTCCAATTGATCTTTTAAACCCTCCCCCTATCCTTCTCTCTCCTGGCCTCTTCCCTCCCCTCCCCCCTCTCATTCTCTTTCCTCTCCTTCCCCTCTCATTCGCTCTACCCTCCTTTCCGTCTCTCTCCTCTCCTTTTCTCTCCTCTCCCTCTCTCCTTCTCTCCTCTCTGCTCCCCTCCCTATTCTACCCTCCCCTCCCCCCTCCTTCTCTTTCCTCTCCTCTCCTCCTTCCAACAGTGAGGGCTGCAGACGAGAGAACACCATGAAGAATGTAGGATGTCGTAAATACGCCTTCAACTCCCTCCAGCTGAAGGCCTTTCCCAAACAGTACCGCCCCCCTGAGGGCACCTATGGGAAAGTAGATACCTGATTGGACAGCTGCCCATCTCTCGAAGTAGCCAATAGAAGGGGACAGAGACTAGACAATGTCAACGTCAGCAACAACATAAAAACAAAATAACTTCATGAAAGCAACCGATCCCTTTCTATAGTGCTGACTCACTGTAGATGTTATCTGTGGTAGATTGATAGCGCTTCCCTCTCCTTTGCGATTAGTATCTCTGCAATATGGCATGAGAACCACTACACGCACACAACAACAACAACAACTTAAAAACAGCTTTTGAAATACATTGTCACAGATTGTATTGATGTAAAAAAAACTTTAGTTCTAGAGCTGCAGTTGTTTTAGTTATCATGTGGCCTGGGTTCTTACCACTGTCTCTCATGGAACTTCAAAGTGAAAATTACTCTTAAGTCAATTTAAAGAGAACAAAACCTTTGTGTACAGAGCATCAGTGTGTTATTTGCTCATGATTATACACAAGAATTAGATGTAGACACTTGTATCTGTGATGTATGAAGACCCATCCCAAACGTATATGATAATGCAGCTACTGGACAGGGTTAGTGCAAAATGGAGCGCCACTATGCTGTGTTTTGGTTTTTCTACTGAGTCAAACAGTTGTAGTGACAAGGTTCATCTTTCCCTTGGCCACTGCATGTTTATTTTATGTTGTATATCTTGTCATTGAGTGCATGGTACAATGCTCCATTATATTAGATGCAAGCATGGATGGGGTTCACACACAACCAAATTCATCCAAAAACAACTAAATTAAAATATATGATCACATGCTTGTAGATTGTATTCAACTGAAAAATAACATAGTGTCCAAATCTTGCACTCCCCCCAACCCCTGTCTGTTCATAAAGTACTGTTTAGATCCATGACCCAGGTGGTAGGCATATTAACTTTAAATCAAACTATAGACTCAGTCAAACTATAACATATTAGCTTAGAGTAAGGACCAGTGTTATAAGAAATATTATGTGGGCAGCTTTTCTCTGCGAGTTTCATCTCTTTTAAGAACCCCAGAGGAATACTACAACACTGATAGAAGCTAACTCACTCTGACGCTGCAGAGGGCGCCTGGCGGACTGGACCACCACAGGAGCAACAAAACACGGCTATATTTGTACATCCGATGGACAGAAACAGAAGTGTCTTACTGTTGAATGCGTTAGATAGAAAAGCCTGACATTATTATTGTAGGTTTGGATATAATGGACTGGTAAACTGCATAGAAAGAAGTCTGTTTAAAATGCACAGCGTTATATGTTAAATTGTACTGTGAACCCCTCACTAGCTTCTGTTTCCATGTTTATCAGTAGCTTTTATTGCACATTACAGAGACAGTTTATTTTTATTTAGGAAAACATTTTTTAACTTTATTTTGCTGAATATTATTGATGCACTGAAAATTGCTGAAAAAAGTTGCCAAAATGCTGCGAGTTTTATCCATTTAATTTGACATGTATGTATTTTTCTTTGCATGTATTGAGCCACACACTTTCAGGTGAAACATCTGTATCTGTACAGGTACTGGCTTTGCTGTAAAATGTGCTTTCCCCCTCAACTCTGTCATTTACAATTAAAATATGAGCAGTAAACTGTTTCACCATATTCTGTGATATGTAAAGTATACCTCTGGTCTTTATAGTCTGTCTGTCTGTCTGCATGTCTGTGATATGTAAAGTATACCTCTGGTCTTTATAGTCTGTCTGTCTGTCTGCATGTCTGTGATATGTAAAGTATACCTCTGGTCTTTATAGTCTGTCTGTCTGCATGTCTGTGATATGTAAAGTATACCTCTGGTCTTTATAGTCTGTCTGTCTGTCTGTCTGCATGTCTGTGATATGTAAAGTATACCTCAGGTCTTTATAGTCTGTCTGTCTGTCTGCATGTCTGTGATATGTAAAGTATACCTCTGGTCTTTATAGTCTGTCTGTCTGTCTGCATGTCTGTGATATGTAAAGTATACCTCTGGTCTTTATAGTCTGTCTGTCTGTCTGCATGTCTGTGATATGTAAAGTATACCTCAGGTCTTTATAGTCTGTCTGTCTGTCTGCATGTCTGTGATATGTAAAGTATACCTCTGGTCTTTACAGTCTGTCTGTCTGTCTGCATGTCTGTGATATGTAAAGTATACCGCTGGTCTTTATAGTCTGTCTGCATGTCTGTGATATGTAAAGTATACCTCTGGTCTTTATAGTCTGTCTGTCTGTCTGCATGTCTGTGATATGTAAAGTATACCTCTGGTCTTTATAGTCTGTCTGTCTGTCTGCATGTCTGTGATATGTAAAGTATACCTCTGGTCTTTATAGTCTGTCTGCATGTCTGTGATATGTAAAGTATACCTCTGGTCTTTATAGTCTGTCTGTCTGTCTGCATGTCTGTGATATGTAAAGTATACCTCTGGTCTTTATAGTCTGTCTGTCTGCATGTCTGTGATATGTAAAGTATACCTCAGGTCTTTATATTATGTCTGTCTGTCTGCATGTCTGTGATATGTAAAGTATACCTCTGGTCTTTATAGTCTGTCTGTCTGTCTGCATGTCTGTGATATGTAAAGTATACCTCTGGTCTTTATATTATGTCTGTCTGCATGTCTGTGATATGTAAAGTATACCTCTGGTCTTTATAGTCTGTCTGTCTGTCTGCATGTATGCAGGGACGCACATGCGCACACACACACACACACGCACACACACACACACACACACACACACACACACACACACACACACACACACACACACACACACACACACACACACACACACACACACACACACACACACACCATTCTAAATGATCTTGATAAGGCGTCTTTAAGACCTTGAACTTTCTTTCCCTTCTTAACCTTTCAGTCTCTTAGTAGACTTGACTGCTTTAATTCAGCTGTTGCATAGCAACGTTTTAAACAAACAATGTTCTCCGATTTACTCCTGTAAAATAAGGAGCTCATGCATTGTAATGCAGTGTTTTACCCACTGGAGAGAGATAGATACATTAAGTCAGCCACCGATTGTGCAAGTTCTCCCACTTAAAAAGATGAGAGAGGCCTGTAATTTTCATCATAGGTACACTTCAACTATGACAGACAAAATGAGAAAAAAAATCCAGAAAATCACATTGTAGGATTTTTTATGAATTTATTTGCAAATTATGGTGGAAAATAAGTATTTGGTCACCTACAAACAAGCAAGATTTCTGGCTCTCACAGACCTGTAACTTCTTCTTTAAGAGGCTCCTCTGTCCTCCACACTTACCTGTATTAATGGCACCTGTTTGAACTTGTTATCAGTATAAAAGACACCTGTCCACAACCTCAAACAGTCACACTCCAAACTCCACTATGGCCAAGACCAAAGAGCTGTCAAAGGACACCAGAAACAAAATTGTAGACCTGCAACAGGCTGGGAAGACTGAATCTGCAATAGGTAAGCAGCTTGGTTTGAAGAAATTAACTGTGGGAGCAATTATTAGGAAATGGAAGACATACAAGACCACTGATAATCTCCCTCGATCTGGGGCTCCATGCAAGATCTCACCCCGCGGGGTCAAAATGATCACAAGAACGGTGAGCAAAAATCCCAGAACCACACGGCGGGACCTAGTGAATGACCTGCAGAGAGCTGGGACCAAAGTAACAAAGACTACCATCATTAACACACTACGCCGCCAGGGACTCAAATCCTACAGTGCCAGACGTGTCCCCCTGCTTAAGCCAGTACATGTCCAGGCCCGTCTGAAGTTTGCTAGAGAGCATTTGGATGATCCAGAAGAAGATTGGGAGAATGTCATATGGTCAGATGAAACCAAATTAGAACTTTTTGGTAAAAACTCAACTCGTTGTGTTTGGAGGACAAAGAATGCTGAGTTGCATCCAAAGAACACCATACTTACTGTGAAGCATGGGGGTGGAAACATCATGCTTTGGGGCTGTTTTTCTGCAAAGGGACCAGGACGACTGATCCGTGTAAAGGAAAGAATGAATGGGGTCATGTATCGTGAGATTTTGAGTGAAAACCTCCTTCCATCAGCAAGGGCATTGAAGATGAAACGTGGCTGGGTCTTTCAGCATGACAATGATCCCAAACACACCGCCCGGGCAATGAAGGAGTGGCTTCGAAAGAAGCATTTCAAGGTCCTGGAGTGGCCTAGCCAGTCTCCAGATCTCAACCCCATAGAAAATCTTTGGAGGGAGTTGAAAGTCCATGTGGCCCAGCAACAGCCCCAAAACATCACTGCTCTAGAGGAGATCTGCATGGAGAAATGGGCCAAAATACCAGCAACAGTGTGTGAAAACCTTGTGAAGACGTTTGACCTCTGTCATTGCCAACAAAAAGTATATAACAAAGTATTGAGATAAACTTTTGTTATTGACCAAATACTTATTTTCCACCATAATTTGCTAATAAATTCATAAAAAATCCTACAATGTGATTTTCTGGATTTTTTTTCTCATTTTGTCTGTCATAGTTGAAGTGTACCTATGATGAAAATTACAGGCCTCTCTCTCATCTTTTTAAGTGGAAGAACTTGCACAATTGGTGGCTGACTAAATACTTTTTTGACCAACTGTACATACAGTCTACTACTCAATGTGGAGTAGCATGAGCGGCAACACCGAACACTGCCTTTCGCTCAGCAGCTAACACCTTCTCCAAACTACTCTGCGGACTGCAGCGCCACTGTTGCTGCAATTTGAGGACAGCACGTTGCAATAGCGAATCTACACGCCGAAATATTCGCTGCCTCACTGTCGCCTCACTGTCGCCAGAAAAAAGAAAAGCACAACCATGAAAATCTTTCAAACATTTCACTGAAGCGAGACAGCCCGGTAGTCAGCAATACGATTATCGAGTTTGCATGTTGGAGGAGCATTGGAGTGTGGTGCATATATACACACTTTAAATTAATAACATAAATTGAAAGTGTAGGCTTGTGGGTAGTCGACTATACCTGGGTAGTAGGCCTATGCCACAAATTCAAAGGCTGTATACAGTCGTGGCCAAAAGTTTTGAGAATGACACAAATATATATTTTCACAAAGTTTGCTGCTTCAGTGTCTTTTTGTCAGATGTTACTATGGAATACTGACGTAAAATTACAAGCATTTCATAAGTGTCAAAGGCTTTTATTGACAATTACATGAAGTTGATGCAAAGAGTCAAGGTCTTTTTCAAGACCTCTGCAATCCACCCTGGCATGCTGTCAATTAACTTCTGGGCCACATCCTGACTGATGGCAGCCCATTCTTGCATAATCAATGCTTGGAGTTTGTCAGAATTTGTGGAATTTTGTTTGTTCACCCGCCTCTTGAGGATTGACCACAAGTTCTCAATGGGATTAAGGTCTGGGGAGTTCATCCTGTTTCCATTGATCATCCTTTAGATGTTTCTATAACTTGATTGGAGTCCACATGTGGTAAATTCAATTGATTGGACATGATTTGGAAAGGCACAGAACTGCCTATAAAAGGTACCACAGTTGACAGTGGAAGGCTCTCCTCAGTAAAAGGCACATGACAGCCCGCTTGGATTTTGCCAAAAGGCACCGGCCCAGCCAGAGCCCGGACTTGAACCCGATGGAACATCTCTGGAGAGACCTGAAAACAGCTGTGCAGCAACGTTCCCATCCAACCTGACAGAGCTTGAGAGGATCTGCAGAGAAGAATGGGATAAACTCCCCAAATACAGAGTTGCCAAGCTTGTGGCGTTATATCCAAGAAGAGTTGCGGCTGTAATCACTGACAAAGGTGCTTCAACAAATTACTGAGTAAAGGGTCTGAAGACTAATGTAACTGTGATACTTCTGTCATTATTTTTATTATAAATGAGAGAAAAAATGCAATTTAATAAACAATTGAATACATTTTAGAATAAGGCTGTAACGTAACAAACTGTGGATAAAGTCAAGGGGTCTATGTACTTTCCAGAAGGCACTGTATAGTGTTGTTGTGTTCAGTTATTTTATTGTTAAAAGGTAGATGATGTAAGACCCTGGCAATGAGATTCATATGGTTTATTTAGATAGAATTGTCAAGGCAGCTTTTTCTCTGTAAACAAACACCCAAAGAAATGTGCTTACATCATCACATGGTGCATAGAATATGCATTTAACGGTAAGAGATCACATGTTGTGGAAGGATGCTATGTAGTGTCTGTTGACCTCTCTGACAATACACTGTTGTTATCTCCGTCTCAGACACATGCCAGTGGAGCTCTACTCAATTAGAGCTCTGGAAAGAGATAACTGATTTGACATGCTGTTCTATTGAATCTGTTTACAGACGTAGCAGAGTGAGCAAAGCAGAACTGTGGAGAGAGGCTGGAGTTTACACCACACGTTGCCATGACAACAACAAAGTAGTCGCTATAAGAAACCGATTGGCACCCAGACTTGTTTTTGCCCACTGACACAGGCCCGGGCTCTAAGATTGAAATCACATGAAGTGAAAGCGTAGAGGGAATACTATAATGTTCTAATTTGCGGGGTTCTGACCACTCTGTGTTCCGTGTTGTAGATCCCCATATTCTGAGGTGCTGCCAAGCTCATCCTTGAGAATGTGGTCAGTTCGGAACACTTCCATGGCCCGGATATTGTGGACACAAACGTGAGCGAGAGATCTCTGGTGGCCACGGCTCCCCTCACCAACCTAGCTCTGGCTGTAAGGATGGAACCCTCCCTTCCCAGCCAACTCAAAGGCCTCTACATCATGGGAGACAACACAGAGTGTAAGGGCTATGATTTATTTGCTTCAGGTCAGCTTATCTGGTAAATGAATGGTAAATATATAGATTAATGGGTGGATTGCCATAGGCTTTAATGAGGAAACACTGCAGTGTGTGCGGAGTACAACTTCGACCGTCATCACGGAAGCAGCTTACATCGTCCTGAATAAATGATAAAATACAACCAATACCTTCTACATTGTGATTGATATTTTTGTGTTCTGGTTCCACTCTACAGTCTTGGTGTGATGGCTGGCTGGCTCAGGGAAGGCTTGCTTCATAGCCCGGATCTTCCGTAACACTATGGAGGAGTCCTACAGCGAGCGCTCCCAGGCGCAGATGGTTGACAGTATGGGACTTGTGTCATGTGACTCCTACGCTATGGCGGCGGCAATTGATGACGCCTTCGTCACAGTGAGAGCGACGACATGGCGTGGTGCTCCTGAACACACTGTGCATGCTGAAGAAGACTCACAAGGCCTTTGTCATGAGGAAGGTGAACATGGAGAGGTTTGAGCAGCTGATGAGCTAACCACTAAACTGTAGAACTAAACTAACAGCTGTTTGATGATCATGACCACTCTATGGGACCGTAACTAGGGAACAGTGACAACTCTAACCTCACCCAATCACCCCAAGACCATTACTTAAGCACACACCCTAATCCCTCCTTAACAGAAACATTACAACAGTGGCCCCCACTTACACAGCTGATTAGAGAACAGAGACTCAACTGGTTAAAGAGATTGAAGAGGACATTAAGCACTTACAAATTCGTAACATTTTGTACGAATTGGAATTCGTAACATATCATACGAATTGCAGGAAAACTATTTTTTTTTACAAAACCTCTCTACCATCACTTTAAGAAGGAACATATTTTCATGTCTTTGTATTTGATCTTGGACAGACAATGTGTGGGTTCATGAAATAAGGCCACACAGTGCATGACTGCTCAATACAAATCTGGGCAAAATCTGTCGATGTCGATGTGCCCTTGAGCATAAACGATCATGCAAGAGGTTTTGCAATGATTTCCATGTCGAAGATATGAAAAATATTTGTTGGTCTGATGTGTTTATTGAGAAACATCCGGACGCTAAACTAAGCATTTATGAAACTGCTTCTTCTGGTTACTGATAGACATGCGCGGATGAAGAAACGGACTGTTAGATCTTCCAAATCTCCATGGGTAGATGATGAATTGAAAAACTGTATGGCTGAGAGAGATGAGGCAAAGGGAATAGCAAATAAGTCTGACAATACAGCAGACTGGTAAACATACAGTATATTGAGAAATTCAGTAACTAAACTAAACAAAAATAAGAAACTATAGTATAGCACAAACATAAATGATATAAAGAATAATAGTAAAAAAGCTCTGTAGAAAATGTCTAGGAAAAAAAGCAAACTTGGCTCCATCTCATTGAGACAGATACAGTGCCTTGCGAAAGTATTCGGCCTCCTTGAACTTTGCGACCTTTTGCCACATTTCAGGCTTCAAACATAAAGATATAAAACTGTATTTTTTTGTGAAGAATCAACAACAAGTGGGACACAATCATGAAGTGGAACGACATTTATTGGATATTTCAAACTTTTTTAACAAATCAAAAACTGAAAAATTGGGCGTGCAAAATTATTCAGCCCCCTTAAGTTAATACTTTGTAGCGCCACCTTTTGCTGCGATTACAGCTGTAAGTCGCTTGGGGTATGTCTCTATCAGTTTTGCACATCGAGAGACTGACATTTTTTTTTTCCCGAATACTTTCGCAAGGCACTGTAGCTTGTTCATAACAAAACCCTTTGATATTGCCATCCACTTGAGGTGAGTAAGACATGCAAACAACAAATCTTAGCCTTCATATTTATGCATAATAGACCAAATAATGAAAGACAAGTAGTGTAGTTTTGAGTTCCACAACGTGGGTGTGGAAGAGGTGAAACAATTGTTGCTATCTATAAACAAGGACAAACCCCATGGTACCGATAACCGGGATGTAAATTGCTGAGGTTGGTAGCAGAATACATTGTGACTCCTGTTTCCCACGTCTTCAATTTAAGCCTAGAAGACGGTGTGCCCTCAGACATGGAGGGAGTCAAAGGTCATTCCACTAGCCAAGAATAGCAAAGCACCCTTTAATGGTTCAAACAGCCAACCAATCAGCCTGTTACAAAGTGCTTAGCAAACTTTTGGGAGAAAATGGTGTTTGATCAAATACAATTTTTTTTCACAGAAAACAAATGAACAACAGACTTTCAGCATGTTTACAGGGAAGGGCACTCAATATGCTCAGCACTGACACAAATGACTGATGATTGGCTGAAAGAAATGGATGGTAAGAAGATTGTGAGAGCTGTTTTGTTTGACTTCAGTGCAGCTTTTGATGTCATTGATCATAACCTATTGCTGAAAAAACGTAGGTGTTATGGATTTGCATCCTCTGCCTTATTATGGATTGAGAGTTACCTATCTAATAGAACACAGAGGGTTTTCCTTAATGGAAGCCTCTCTCATACAAATTCAGTTGAGTGTGGTGTACCGCAGGGCAGCCGGCTTGGGTCATTATTGTTTCCTGTTTTTACTAATGACCTTCCACTGACCTTGAATAAAGCCTGTGTATCTATGTACGCTGACGACTCAACAGTATACACGTCGGCTGCAACAGTAAAATAAATAAATGAGACTTAACATAGAGCTCTAGTCAGTTCTAGAATGGGTAACTAGCAATAGGCTGGTGATAAATATCTCATCGTTTTTGGGACAAATCACTCGCTCAACCCTAAACCTTGTTTAGATCTATTATTGAATAAAGTGGCTATTGAGCAAGGTGAGGAGACTAAACTGCTGGATGTAACCCTAGATAGTGTTTGTTTGGGCCCCAGGAAGAGTAGATCCCTAATAAATAAGAATACAAATAGCAAGCTTTCAAGGTCAAAACATATAGATTCATTGGTTGCTAAAATGGGAAGAGGTCTGACCATGACAGGGCGTTGCTCTGCCTTCTTGACATCTCAGTCAACCAGACAGATCCCACAGGCCCTAGTTTTGTCGCACCTGGACTTCTGCCCAGCTGTCTGGTCATGTGCGGCAAAGGACATAGGTAAATTGCAGTTGGTCCAGAACAAAGCAGCGCGTATCGCACTTTGATGTACATGCATGTCTGTCTTTCCTGGCTCAAAGTTGAGGAGAGATTGACTGCATCATTATTGGTTTTTGTGTGAGGTATTGATGTGTTGAAGGTACCATACTGGGAAACACACCATATTAAATAGAGCTATCAATACATGGAAATCTCTGCCACCCCAGGTAACTCATCTAGCAATAAAACCCGTTTTTAAAAAAAGATAAAAGATCACCTTACTGCACGAAGGGGACTGTGAAGAGACACAGCCATTTTATATACAGTATAATTGTATCATTTGCACTGTATTATGTATTAGACCTAGATATTGTGTGTATATACTGATATGTAGGCTGTGACGTTTCAAATGGATGTATTTCAGTCCTTGACTAATAATGTTAGTCAATATGTATGATGTCATGTTTCATGTGGACCCCAGGAAGAGTGGCTGATGCTTTTTCAGTGTCTAGTGGGGATCCTAATAAATACCAGTACTTAAGTGCTTTCTCCATTTTTTTTGAATGGTCTGCCTATCCATGTGAGAGACACAGACTCGGTCTCGACCTTTAAGTCTTTATTGAAGACTCATCCCTTCAGTAGGTCCTATGATTGAGTGTAGTCTGGCCCAGGAGTGTGAAGGTGAATGGAAAGGCACTGGAGCAACGAACTGCCCTTGCTGTCTCTACCTGGCGGGTTCCCCTCTCTCCACTGGGATTCTCTGCCTCTAACCCTATTACAGGGGCTGAGTCACTGGCTTAGTGGTACTCTTTCATGCCGTACCTAGGAGGGGTGCGTCACTTGAGCGGGTTGATTCACTGACGTGATCTTCCAGTCCGGGTTGGGTTCATGCCGTGGGGGAGATCTTTGTGGGCTATACTCGGCCTTGTCTCAGGATAGTAAGTTGTTGGTTGAAGATATACCTCTAGTGGTGTGGGGGGGCTGTGCTTTGGCAAAATGGGTGGGGTTATATCCTGCTTGGTTGGCCCTGTCCGGGGGTGTCGTCGGACAGGGGCACAGTTTCTCCCGAACCCTCCTGTCTCAGCCTCCAGTACTTATGCTGCAGTAGTTTATGTGTCGGGGGGCTGGGGTCCGTTTGTTATATCTGGAGTATTTCTCCTGTCTTATCAGGTGTCCTGTGTGAATTTAAGTATGCTCTCTCTAATTCTCTCTTTCTCTCTCTTGGAGGACCTGAGCCCTAGGACCATGCCTCAGGACTGCCTGGCATGATGACTCCTTGCTGTCCCCAGTCGTGGTCGTGCTGCTGCTCCAGTTTCAACTGTTCTGCCTGCGGCTATGGAACTCTGACCTGTTCACCGGACGTGCTACCTGTCCCAGACCTGCTGTTTTAAACTCTCAAGAGACAGGAGCGGTAGAAATACTCTGAATGATCAGCTATGAAAAGCCAACTGACATTTACTCCTGAGGTGCTGACCTGTTGCACCCTCTACAACCACTGTGATTATTATTATTTGACCCTGCTGGTCATCTATGAACATTTGAACATCTTAGCCACGTTCTGTTACAATCTCCACCCGGCACAGCCAGAAGAGGACTGGCCACCCCTCATAACCAGGTTCCTCTCTAGGTTTCTTCCTAGTTTCCGGCCTTTCTAGGGAGTTTTTCCTAGCCACCGTGCTTCTACACCTGCATTGCTTGCTGTTTTGGGGTTTTAGGCTGGGTTTCTGTACAGCACTTTTTGACATCAGCAGATGTAAGAAGGGCTTTATAAATACATTTGATTGATTAACCCTAAATGCTTTGTCGCTCTAGATGAGAGTATGCTAAATGAATACATTTTTTTGTATTAGTGTACATAGAAATCTGAACGACCATTTTACCTACATTTGTGAAGGAGTTTAAATAGATTTCATATAATTTCTTATGTAATTCTATTAATATTGCTGTTCACTCAGGTCTGTAGGAATGATACCATGTATTTTTACTGTATTGTCAGTAAAAATAAAACTGGAATAAAATAAATCTAATGTAATTTAAACTCATACCAGCAGTTGCGTGCATTGAAGACTCCATGATGACACACTTTAAGCACATTCGCAAACACTTCATCTGTTCAATGACACATTTATTACACACAGTTGTTCAAAACAGAGGCCCAATTTAGCAGTCTGTCAATCATCAGAACAGCCAAGGGGAGAGCTGACAGTCCTGCTTTAGAGTTCCTTGAAGTTCGCTCATTTCAAAACAGGGAAACAGAACAGCAGCCCAGCATTCTTCCACACACTTACAAGTGTCTATGCTTTCAATTGTGGTAGGCCTATTCACAGACTCACTCATCACTTCAGGAGGTAATAAGTCCAACATACCTATTTGAAGAGCATATATTTTCTCTACAGAACCACTTCAAATCAAGTGCTCAAGTGAAGTCAGCATAATAAAATACAACCCCCATTTGGACCCCTTTAAGTTAGTTTTGCTACTATTCACAATTAATCATTTCAGTGCTGTGAGTGTTGCAGAGATGTTCAACTTTGGTCCATCAGTAGCCTTTCCTTCCCCTGAATCTGGAGCGGTTATCTAACTGTAAAAATAGAGGGAAAGATCAGAAACAAGTCAATTCCATACATAAGGATATTCCAAGTGTTGAATGAATGTCATTGATGTCAGTGATGACCGGTGATCTCACCATGGACCTCTTGCACTCGAAGAAAGAGGTCTGCAGTGCTTTACAGTGGCCCTCTTTCAGACACTGACTGGGCATCTTCCCCTCCTGCAGGAATGGACAACATGGAGTTAGTCAAACACGTTTGTACCAAGACTAGTGTTTTGATGTTATTGATCATTCTCACCGTTTACGTTGACCACACAACACATGCATCAATATCCAGAATGATCAGGTGTAGAACGCGCTGCACTTTTCTATTTTTAATGGAAGTGTGGCTCAACCAACCAACAAGCCAGAATTTACAATTTAAGGTAGTCCTACGCTTTGAAATAAGGGATGTTATAAAAGTGTAAAGTGTAAAGCATAATATTAGAAAAGTGTAAAGCATAATATTAGCTAGCAAACCATAACCTCAGATGAAAGGGGATATCATATTTTCCATAACGTTACCTTTACAACGCAGTCGTGTTGAAGGAGACATGCCTTGAAGTCCTCCCTGATTCCCGAGCAGGCCCTGCCATCCTCCTCTTTGTCCTCGTAGAATTTAGGCATTGTGCTGCACTTACATTTAAGACAATTACGCAAGAAATTTAGATTTTAAGAATATATTGAACTACAGTATGTTACATGAACGTTGTAATGCAAGCCACCATATTTGATTCGCAAAGTATCCTGGGAATACAAAAATTGAACTACATATGCATGCTGGGAGTGTTTGTAGTTTCAGCGAAATTAGATTTTTAACGTACTTTTTCAAGTATACCGCTAGGTGCCACTCAAAGCTTATCTCTCAGCAGAACATCAAAAGGAAAACGATGGCAAGGATGTTTCCATAGATCCTGCAGCAACTCCAACATGTTTATGCCATCTCTTGATGTATTTTGAACCTAGATGGTTGACTCTATAGGAATGTGTGGCTGATGGAAATGAGTCATTCTCCCATCTGACAGTGAACTATGTGAAATAAAGAAACCAAGGCAGAAAACAGATGGGTGTGATTTGTATCAACCATTTAGATTTATTTCAATTATGTCCATGTAAATCCATGTCAGAATCATCAGAGGCAGATATACTAACGAAGTGATGAAGGCACATGACATGACCTGATGGGAAGAACAGAGAAGGTGGAAGCAGGCAGGGATAGGGTGAGCCTGACTGTCTTAATATTCTTGCTGTCTCTTATCTTTCATCTACCTCTGGGGTCTAGGCAAGCGACTCAATAATAGGCTTACCTCCATTTTGCTTTTCTAAACAATCTTAGATAAGCGTGGATGAAGGGCACAAATAAAGGATGGAAGTAACCCCCTTTAAACTAGTGAGAAACACAGTTTGTGTTCCCCTCTGCTCAAGCCGTCCTCCACCTTAAGAAGAGGTTCATTCAGGAGGTTGCAAATCCTTCGCTAGAGCGTTGCAGATAGAAATGTAATGTATAGATCTGGCACGATTCCCATTTCTACACAGAGAATCATATCGGATCTACAGCATAGATTTCTATCTGAAGGTTCTAATCTGTTGCGCTCGTTAAATAAAGGCCCAGGTGTGAGCGAGAGGGTCTGGTTTGACCAGGGGGCTCAGGGGAGGGGCCAGCTCCATTCAAAAAGTTGACCAATCAATCAATCGCACAATAAAGGACATTTACAGACAAGCAAACCTGGTACAAAGTGGCCCGCTTTCGAAATCCACCCCTAGTCTTCATCCTACCTAGGAGTTTTTATTTAAAGATTTGGGTAGGCACCAGCTTGCCCTCTGATAGTGTCGCTGGGATTTGTTCCTTATACTGTAGTTGTCCAACCCTACTAGACCAACATTAAGTGCTGTGATGTAGGGGCTGATTTAGAATTGGACGTGCGTGCGTACATGCACATCTTTGACATTTAAAATAGCACTCCCAATCAAACCGATCACAATCTTCTCTCACCTGGATGGAATTTTGATAGAAAAACTCAATCTTCATAAAATCTCTTATTGTATAAACATTTCTCATGAAAAAACAAACACATTTTGACCTATCCTGAACCTACCTATGCATTAAAGAGCAATGTAAATATCAGAGTAGATAAGATGCGCCCCCAGGGGAGCGTGGCCGTCAGCATTACAGGAGGTTAATGGCACCTGAATTGGGGAGGAATGGGCTCGTGGTAACAGCTGAAACGGAATGAGTGGAATGGTATCAAACATGGTTTCTATGTGTTTGATGCCATTCCATTCGCTCTGTTCCAGACATTATTATGAGCCGTCCTCCCCTCAGCAGCCCCCACTGGTACGAATGCATCCGTCTGCAACTAGATGGCACATAGAATAAATGCAACATCCTGTCTAACCACTGCCAGCAGTCTCCAATTGAATGATTGGACAGAATCAGACATCACATGGGGTAGAACTCACTGATGATGTCAGAAGTGTAAAATGACATAACCATAACCATAACCAAATGAAAGCCCAGCAACAGCAAAAAACTAAAGAATGGAGCATTCAAAACTGTAAGTTGAAAACTCAGTGCAACGTTCGAAATAGCATTTGATCATCTGTTCAATATATAATTTCAATATAGTGAAGTCATCAAAATAAAATGTAATGAAGTGAATGAATCCCCCATTGCTGATGGTAAACATGAGTCACACTGTACAATTGGTGGCGAGTTATGGAGGAACCGTTACTCCTGTCATCTGTAAATCTTGTATCATGTGATCAAATCCCTTCAAAAGAGTCAACATCCTCTATTGTAGGGTAGAGGGAAGGGAGTGAATGAAGGGAACTCATTATGGAGGAGCAGGACTTTAAGGCACATGGGTATGGATCTAGCACAACCTCAGTCAGGATCTCTGGCTTAAGGCCTGTTCTGATGTCAGCTCTCCTTCATTTTAACCTTCATCTGAGAAATGTTATACAAAAACTGACTCTGGAACAGCAGTTCGATTCAACCTCTATCTCAACCAACCAGCGGACAACATGAAATACCAAGCAGCTCGTTTTGGGAACAAAAAGAACACATGCACGCACACATCAACTACCGTAGCATAAATATTTTTCTTTGAACCTCTTGTACAAATGAAATATTTATTTGAAATAAATTAATTCACCTTCATACGTCGTCATTGTCGTTGTAATAATAATAACAAAATGAATATAGCAATACATCCCTTCAGGTGAGCAAAGTCAAGGCCAAAGTCTGATTAGTTTACCACTTAAAGGACACTAGAGGTCTTTCAGACTGACTTCCTGTCAAACAGGAACTAGAAAGATAGATGTGGTTTCCTTCAGTCGCAAAGATTTTTCATGGAATAAAATGAAACCACAGGAGGTTGGTGGCACCTTAATTGGGGAGGACGGGCTCATGATAATGGCTGGAGTGGAATCAGTGGAATGGTATCAAATACATCAAACACATGGTTTCCATGTGCTTGATGCCATTATATTTGCTCAATTCCAGCCATTATTATGAGCTGTCCTCCCCTCAGCAGCCTCCACTGGATGAAACTGCCCCAGACACAGATCTTAGGTAAGTTTCAGGTGTTTTGCCCAGAATGGTTTGGGTTGAGACTTGAGCAAGGCAAGCTGATCCAAGATCTGCACCTATGGGTGACTTCTACCCAGGGCATAGTTTGGCAGACCTGTCACTTTAAAAATGGGGAACCACATTTAGGTTCTGCTTCGTTTGCCATCGTCATTGTAACCCCCTTCAAAAGAAGGAAGTGATAAAGGCAGTTATCTTCACCATAAGAAAGACTGACAACTTGTTTGTCTATTTATTACCTGCTGTTTACCTAAAACACACAACTCTGTGGAAAAGAACAAAAAGCAACAAGTCTTTGAGGCTGATGGAGCCATTCTTCAGTCACCAGCAGGGGGCTCCACTATGGCTCCAGTGAGTGCAATACCTCAGTGGAACAGATCAGAGAGGCTGAGAGGAAGAGCACATGGAGCAGAGAGCAGCATGTACAACACCAGCGTCCTGGTGACATCAGCCTCTCAGATCAGCTGAGGTGTGTCTCTCCGAGTCCCAAGCCATCGGCGTTACCTCCACAGTCAGAGCTGGATACGGATTTCTTCTGGACACACCAAATGACTTCTGATATTTTACATCTGGCTCTTTTTTGTACAGTAGTATTCACATTCACGCAAAAAGAGAGCGAGAGAGAGCGGAAAGGATAGGCAGAAATAGAGAGAAAGCAATCGAGTGACAGCGCCCTTAGAAACCCTGAGAGGAGCGGCTCTGGTGCGCTCTGATGATGTCACTGCTGGTTGCTAGGTGGCAGAAGGCCCCTGGTCAATCAGTTTTAGGTGCGTCTGCGAGCACCCCGGGGCCGGGGGCCAGGATTGATGTGGCCCCCCGCTTTTTGTCAGCCTGCTCTCCTCTTTATGTGAATCTACAGAGAGACACACAGACACGTTACACACAGCTCTCATTATACAGGATAACATTCCGCTGGGTAGAATATAAACATGATATAAAATATTAAAGGACAGATGATGGCGTGTGATTGGCTGACCTCGCTGAGGATGGCCCAGACAGCTGAGTCTTGGACGACAGAGAGACGCAGCGCCACCACCGGGTTGAAGGAGGTGTCTACAGCCCCCTCAGCCACACCCTTCTCAAACTGACCTAGAGAGAGAGAGAGAGAGAGAGAGAGAGAGAGAGAGAGAGAGCTGTGATTGAGGACCTTTGGACAGGCAGTTTGCACATTGTGTATCAGTCTGTGGCAGGTCATAATGAGAGTGGGTAATCTGATCAGGCTTTATGTGTTCTAAGGTAACGGGATACGAGGGTTGGTACGGGTCCACTCACCGACTCTGTAGAAGCGGTCATCAGTTCGCTTGTATTTCTCTTTGGACTTAGGTCCAGTTTCCTTCAGACACAGACACATGTTGTGGTTATGTTGGTAATGTTATGCACACACTAGGTAGGTAGAGAGCCTTGTTAACACTAACATACAGTATAATGCACATGGTATCAAAGATATCAAACATAGCAACTATGCGTTTGATATCATTCCATTTACTCCATTCCAGTAATTATTATGAGCCGTCCTCCCCTCAGCAGCCTCCCGCCTCTGGTAGTGATATTGAATGGAGCAGGCAGTGCTCATGATCCTGTCAATAACCAATCAACAACTGACATAGACATTTTGAGTGATGATGGATCAATAAACCAAATCAGAAACAAGTGCCCTGACTATTGACACATTATTGCACACTGTATCGTCCAAATGTTGTCTTTGTGTTGTCTGAATGTTGTTTTTGCATTGTTGTATGTAGTGTTTGTGTTGTCCGAATGTTGTCTTTGCATTGTATGTTGTCTTTGCATTGTATGTTGTCTTTGCATTGTCTGAATGTTGTCTTTGCATTGTCTGAATGTTGTCTTTGTATTGTCTGAATGTTGTCTTTGCATTGTCTGAATGTTGTCATCTTACCGAGAAGGGCAGTATCTCTACAGTGGTGTTCTCTATCCTGTCTCCAGGGTGTTCCTGGTTCCCACTGCGGAACAGGAACCTGCCAATCACATAACACTATTAATGCAAATTCACATCACATGTCACACTCATAAATATGTAAACTCACACCTTGTTTACTCGTAACACTGTCCTGTCACACACTTTGCTGTGCTTTCTGTAACGACACATCTGACATGTTTATTAAACCAAGCCTGTGGTAGGGATGGTGCGCACACACACAAGGCCCTTCACACAGCTGATAATGAAATGTCATCAGTACAATGGTACCCTGCTAATTTGTGCAAATCAAATCAAGCCCAGACACAAACACGAGACGTCACTGGCTGCGACCGAAACAAAACACATGAAACAGAAATGGGACGAACTAAAAGCACGTATCCAACCAACCGTAATATCTTACGGTTCACTGTGTCATTGCTAAACGACGACATTAATAACATACAGACGGCAGGTTATACACTCCATCGGCAGAACTAGAGGTCGACCGATTATGATTTTTCAACGCCGATACCGATTATTGGAGGACCCAAAAAAGGCTGATACCGATTAATCGGCCACTTGTTTATTTTTTATTTGTAATAATGACAATTACAAAAATACTGAATGAACACTTATTTTAACTTAATATAATACATCAATAAAATCAATTTAGCCTCAGATAAATAATGAAACATGTTCAATTTGGTTTAAATAATGCAAAAACAAAGTTTTGGAGAAGAAAGTAAAAGTGCAATATGTGCCATGTAAGAAAGCTAACGTTTAAGTTCCTTGCTCAGAACATGAGAACATATAAAAGCTGGTGGTTCCTTTTAACATGAGTCTTCAATATTCCCAGGTAAGAAGTTTTAGGTTGTAGTTATTATATAAAATATAGGACTATTTCTCTCTATACCATTTGTATTTCATATACCTTTGACTATTGGATGTTCTTATAGGCACTATAGTATTGCCAGTGTAACAGTATAGCTTCCGTCCCTCTCCTCGCTCCTACCTGGGCTCGAACCAGGAACACATCGACAACAGCCACCCCCGAAGCAGCGTTACTCATGCAGAGCAAGGGGAACAAACACTCCAAGTCTCAGAGCGAGTGACGTTTGAGACGCTATTAGCGCACACCCCGCTAACTAGCTAGCCATTTCACATCGGTTACACCAGCCTAATCTCGGGAGTTGATAGGCTTGAAGTCATAAACAGCGCAATGCTTGAAGCATTGCGAAGAGCTGCTGGCAAACATACGAATGTGCTGTTTGAATGAATGCTTACGAGCCTGTTGGTGCCTACCACCGCTCAGTCAGACTGCTCTATCAAATCATAGAATTAATTATAACATAATAACACACAGAAATACGGTCTTTTTGTCATTAATATGGTCGAATCCGGAAACTATAATTTCGAAAACAAAACGTTTATTCTTTCAGTGAAATACGGAACCGTTCCGTATTTTATCTAACGGATGGCATCCCTAAGTCTAAATATTGCTGTTACATTGTACAACCTTCAATGTTATGTTATAATTATGTACAATTCTGGCAAATTAGTCACGGCCTTTGTTAGAACGAGCCAGGCGGCCCAAACTGCTGCATATACCCTGACTGCTTGCACGGAACGCAAGAGAAGTGACACAATTGCCCTAGTTATAAGAAATTCATGTTAGCAGGCAATATTAACTAAATATGCAGGTTTAAAAATATATACTTGTGTATTGATTTTAAAGAAAGGCATGGATGTTTATGGTTAGGTACATTGGTGCAACGACAGTGCTTTTTTCACAAATGCGCTTGTTAAATTATCACCCGTTTGTCGAAGTAGGCTGTGATTCAATGAGCCGCATCGATTATATGCAACGCAGGACACGCTAGATAAACTAGTAATATCATCAACCATGTATATCATCAACCATAATCACATAGTTAACTAGTGATTATGTTAAGATTGATTGTTTTTTATAAGATAAGTTTAATGCTAGCTAGCAACTTACCTTGGCAGGTAGTCAGCCTGCCACACAGGCTCCTTGTGGAGTGCAATGTAAGGCAGGTGGTTAGTGTTGGATTAGTAACTGGAAGGTTACAAAAAAAGAATCCCCGAGCTGACAAGGTAAAAATCTGTCGTTCTGCCCCTGAACAAGGCAGTTAACCCATCGTTCCTAGGCCGTCATTGAAAATAAGAATGTGTTCTTAACTGACTTGCCAAGTTAAATAAAGGTGTAAATAAATACAAAAAATAATAATAAATAAAGAAAATCAGCAAATCGGTGTCCAAAAATACCGATTACCAATTGTTATGAAAACTTGAAATCGGCCCTAATTAATCGTCCATTCCGATTAATTGGTCGACCTCTAGATAGAACAGCAGCCTCTGGTAAGACAAGGGGTGACGGTCTATGTATACAGTGCCTTGCGAAAGTATTCGGCCCCCTTGAACTTTGCGACCTTTTGCCACATTTCAGGCTCCAAACATAAAGATATAAAACTGTATTTTTTTGTGAAGAATCAACAACAAGTGGGACACAATCATGAAGTGGAAGGACATTTATTGGATATTTCAAACTTTTTTAACAAATCAAAAACTGAAAAATTGGCCGTGCAAAATTATTCAGCCCCCTTAAGTTAATACTTTGTAGCGCCACCTTTTGCTGCGATTACAGCTGTAATCGCTTGGGGTATGTCTCTATCAGTTTTGCACATCGAGAGACTGACATTTTTTCCCATTCCTCCTTGCAAAACAGCTCGAGCTCAGTGAGGTTGGATGGAGAGCATTTGTGAACAGCAGTTTTCAGCTCTTTCCACAGATTCTCGATTGGATTCAGGTCTGGACTTTGACTTGGCCAATCTAACACCTGGATATGTTTATTTTTTAACCATTCCATTGTAGATTTTGCTTTATGTTTTGGATCATTGTCTTGTTGGAAGACAAATCTCCGTCCCAGTCTCAGGTCTTTTGCAGACTCCATCAGGTTTTCTTCCAGAATGGTCCTGTATTTGGCTCCATCCATCTTCCCATCAATTTTAACCATCTTCCCTGTCCCTGCTGAAGAAAAGCAGGCCCAAACCATGATGCTGCCACCATCATGTTTGACAGTGGGGATGGTGTGTTCAGGGTGATGAGCTGTGTTGCTTTTACGCCAAACATAAAGTTTTGCATTGTTGCCAAAAAGTTCCATTTTGGTTTCATCTGACCAGAGCACCTTTTTCCACATGTTTGGTGTGTCTCCCAGGTGGCTTGTGGCAAACTTCAAACAACACATTTTATGGATATCTTTAAGAAATGGCTTTCTTCTTGCTACTCTTCCATAAAGGCCAGATTTGTGCAATATACGACTGATTGTTGTCCTATGGACAGAGTTTCCCACCTCAGCTGTAGATCTCTGCAGTTCATCCAGAGTGATCATGGGCCTCTTGGCTGCATCTCTGATCAGTCTTCTCCTTGTATGAGCTGAAAGTTTAGAGGGACGGCCAGGTCTTGGTAGATTTGCAGTGGTCTGATACTCCTTCCATTTCAATATTATCGCTTGCACAGTGCTCCTTGGGATGTTTAAAGCTTGGGAAATCTTTTTGTATCCAAATCCGGCTTTAAATTTCTTCACAACAGTATCTCGGACCTGCCTGGTGTGTTCCTTGTTCTTCATGATGCTCTCTGCGCTTTTAACGGACCTCTGAGACTATCACAGTGCAGGTGCATTTATACGGAGACTTGATTACACACAGGTGGATTGTATTTATCATCATTAGTCATTTAGGTCAACATTGGATCATTCAGAGATCCTCACTGAACTTCTGGAGAGAGTTTGCTGCACTGAAAGTAAAGGGGCTGAATAATTTTGCACGCCCAATTTTTCAGTTTTTGATTTGTAAAAAAAGTTTGAAAAATCCAATAAATGTCGTTCCACTTCATGATTGTGTCCCACTTGTTGTTGATTCTTCACAAAAAAATACAGTTTTATATCTTTATGTTTGAAGCCTGAAATGTGGCAAAAGGTCGCAAAGTTCAAGGGGGCCGAATACTTTCGCAAGGCACTGTATTTGTAAACAACAGCTGGTGATCAATATCTTAGGAAGACTCAAGGTTTTGCTCGCCTGAGGTAGAGTATCTCATGATAAGCTGTAGACCACACTATCTACCTAGAGAGTTTTCATCTGTATTTTTTGTAGCTGTCTAAGACCGCACTCAATGAGGTGTATTCCGCCATAAGCAAACAGGAAAACGTTCATCCAGAGGCGGCGCTCATAGTGGCCGGGGACTTTAATGCAGGGAAATTTAAATCAGTTTTACCTCATTTCTATCAGCATGTTAAATGTGCAAACAAAGGGAAAAAACTTGACCACCTTTACTCCACACACAAAGCTCTCCCTCGCCCTCCATTTGACAAATCTGACCATAATTCTACCCTCTTGATTTCTGCTTACAAGCAAAAAATAAAAAAAGGATGCACCAGTGACTTGGTCAATAAAAAAGTGGTCAGATGAAGCAGATGCTAAACTGTTTTGTTAGCATAGACTGGTTCCGGGATTCCTCCGATGGCATTGAGGAGTACACCACATCAGTCACTGGCTTCAAAAATAAGTGCATCGATGACGTCTTCCCCACAGTGACTGTACGTACATACCCCAATCAGAAGCCATGGATTACAGGCAACATCCGCACTGAGCTAAAAGGGTAGAGCTGCCGCTTTAAAGAAGCGGGACTCTAACCCGGAAACTTATTAGAAATCCCGCTATGCCCTCTGACAAACCATCAAACAGGCAAAGTATCAATACAGGACTAAGATCGAGTCAGCCTACACCGGCTCCGACGCTCATCAGATGTGGCAGGATTTGTAAACTATTACAGACTACAAAGGGAAGCACATCCGAGAACTGCCCAGTGACATGAGCCTACAAGACAAGCTAAATAAAGTCTATGCTCGCTTCGAGGCAAGTAACACAGAAACATGCACGAGAGCATCAGCTGTTCCAGACGGCTGTGTGATCACGCTCTCCGCAGCCGATGTGAGTAAGACCTTTAAACAGTTCAACATTCACAAGGCCGCAGGGCCAGACAGATTACCAGGACGTGTACTCCAAGCATGCACTGACCAATTGGCAAGTGTCTTCACTGATATTTTCAACCTCTCCCTGTCTGAGTCTGTAATACCAACTTGTTTCAAGCAGACCACCATATTCCTAAATGACTACCGACCCATTGCACTCAAGTCTGTAGCCATGAAGTGCTTTGAAAGGCTAGTGATGGCTCAAAACACCATAATCCCAGAAACCCTAGACCCACTCCAATTTGCATACCGCCCCAACAGAGCCACAGATGATGCAATCTCTATTGCACTCCACACTGTCCTTTCCCACCTGGACAAAAGGAACACCTATGTGAGAATGCTATTCATTGACTACAGCTCAGCGTTCAACACCATAGTGCCCTCCAAGCTCATCACTAAGCTAAGGACCCTGGGACTAAACACCTCCCTATGCAACTGGATCCTGGACTTCCTGACGGGCCGCCCCCAGGTGGTAAGGGTAGGTAACAACACATCCGCCACGCTGATCCTCAACACGGGGGCCCCTCAAGGGTGCGTGCTCAGTCCCCTCCTGTACTCCCTATTCACTCATGACTGTACGGCCAGGCATGACTCCAACACATCATTAAGTTTGCAGATGGTAGGCCTGATCACCGACAATGACAAGACAGCCTATAGGGAGGTCATCAGAGACCTGACTGTGTGGTGCAAGGACAACAACTTCCCCCTCAACGTGATCAAGACAAAGGACATTACTGTGGATTACAGGAAAAGGAGGACCGAGCATGCCCACATTCTCATCGACAGGGTTGTAGTGGAGAGTGAGAGCTTCAAGTTCCTTGGCGTCCACATCACCAACAAACGAACATGGTCCAAACACATCAAGACAGTCGTGAAGAGGGCACGACAAAGCCTATTCCCCCTCAGGAGACTGAAAAGGTATGGCGCTACAGAGGGTAGTGCGTACGACCCAGTACATCACCGGGGCCAAACTTCCTGCCATCCAGGACCTCTATACCAGGCAGTGTCAGGGGAAGGCCCTAAAAAAATTGTTTAAGACTCCAACCACCCTAGTCATAGACTGTTTTCTCTGCTACCGCACGGCAAGCGGTACCGGAGCACCAAGTCTAGGTCCAAGAGGCTTTTAAACAGCTTCTACCCCCAAGCCATAAGACTCCTGAACATCTAATCAAATGGCTACCCGGACTATTTGTATTGCCCCTCCACCCTCTTCTATGATACTGCTAGTCTCTGTTATTATCTATGCATAGTCACTTTAATAACTCTACCAACATGTAGGGCTCCCGAGTGTCGCAGTGGTCTAAGGCATTGTATCTTAGCGCTTGAGGTGTCACTACAGACACCCTGGTTCAAATCCAGGCTGTATCACAACCGGCCGTGATTGGGAGTCCGATTGGGCAGCGCACCATTGGCCGTCATTGTAAATAAGAATTTGTTCTTAACTGACTTGCCTAGTTAAATAAAGCTTTTTAAAATTATTATTTTTACATATTACCTCGACTAACCGGCACATTGACTCTGTACCGGTACACGCTATATATAGCCTCACTATTGTTATTTTACTGCTGCTCTTTAATTATTGAATTATTAGTTATTTTGTTATTTCTTAAAACTGCATTGTTGGTTTAGGGATTGTAAGCAAGCATTTCACTGTTGTATTCGGCGCAATAGACAAATCACATTTTAATTTGATTGATTTGATACACATGAAACAGAATGATGAGTTGGCCTCTTTTTCCTCTCAGTCAATCACCTTGAAGCTCCCTGACTTCTCTAACACCTCTATCGCCTCTTTCTACTCATCCACATCACATCACCTCATCTCTGTCTCCTTCCTCCACCACCTCTCTTTCTACTCATCCACATCACCTCATCTCTGTCTCCTTCCTCCACCACCTCTCTTTCTACTCATCCATTCCATCCACATCACCTCATCTCTGTCTCCTTCCTCCACCACCTCTCTTTCTACTCATCCACATCACATCACCTCATCTCTGTCTCCTTCCTCCACCACCTCTCTTTCTACTCATCCACATCACCTCATCTCTGTATCCTTCCTCCACCACCTCTCTTTCTACTCATCCACATCACCTCATCTGTCTCCTTCCTCCACCACCTCTCTTTCTACTCATCCATTCCATCCACTTCACCTCATCTTTGTCTCCTTCCTCCACCACCTCTCTTTCTACTCATCCACATCAACTCATCTCTGTCTCCTTCTTCCACCACCTCTCTTTCTACTCATCCATTCCATCCACATCACCTCATCTCTGTCTCCTTCCTCCACCACCTCTCTTTCTACTCATCCATTCCATCCACATCACCTCATCTCTGTCTCCTTCCTCCACCACATCTCGCTCTAATCCATTCCATCCACATCACCTCATCTCTGTCTCCTTCCTCCACCACCTCTCTTTCTACTCATCCATTCCATCCACATCACCTCATCTCTGTCTCCTTCCTCCACCACCTCTCTTTCTACTCATCCATTCCATCCACATCACCTCATCTCTGTCTCCTTCCTCCACCACCTCTCTTTCTACTCATCCATTCCATCCACATCACCTCATCTCTGTCTCCTTCCTCCACCACCTCTCTTTCTACTCATCCATTCCATCCACATCACCTCATCTGTCTCCTTCCTCCACCACCTCTCTTTCTACTCATCCACATCACCTCATCTCTGTCTCCTTCCTCCACCACCTCTCTTTCTACTCATCCACATCACCTCATCTCTGTCTCCTTCCTCCACCACCTCTCTTTCTCCTTCCAACCCTTTCCGCTCTTTCTTTCCGTGAATCACCCAGGGTGTCCTGGGAGTTCTTATTTTAGAACACCCTCATTAGCAGACACTGAGCCCCAGAGAGAGGCATGCTTAAGCTTGTGGAAGAGGAAGATTGTATGTATGGCACGACATCCCTTTTCCCTCAGAAATGCACACACACAGCTCCATCTCCCTCCTCACCTCTCTATGTTGATGGGCTTGTCAAACTTGAAGAGGACGTAGTCTCCAGCAGTAGGATTGATGGCCCAGAAGAAGTCTTCTCCCAGGTAGGTCTTCTCCAAAGTGTGGCCCTGGTACACCTGCACAGCGCAGCACTGTCAGCTGAATGCATTCCAAACATCTCAGTATACTTCACAAATAAGTACACATATCAAATGTTTTTAATGAATTCCAAACATCTCAGTATACTTCACAAATAACTATATCAAACCATTATATCGTACTACCTTACATTTTGAAATAAAAAGCCTATGGTGAAACAGGCTTTAAAACAATATATATTTTTCAACTCATAAGAAGGTCAAGCCAGAAAGGTGTATGTGAGGGTGATTTAAAGGTGATTTACCTTGAGAGATGTGGACACCTCAGCAGGCGGGTTCACATGGATCTTATGGAGCAGGGGCTTCAGGAAGTCCTTATCCTAAACAGCAAGTGGAAGTGAGACAGCAGCATAGATGACCGGAACGGGTCATACCAGGGGAAAGTGAGCATGGCCTAGTATGGTGGGTTGAGGAGATATGTGGGTAGATGGAGGTGGTGTTTGGACATATGGTAAAAGGCTGATGCAGAGAGAGTGATCTAGGGTGAGAGGGAGGGTGCTAGAGAGAGGATGAGAGGTTTGGGACCCACGGTGAGTTTCTGGATCTTTCCGGCCAGAGAGGAGTGTAGCCCCACGTGTTGAAAAAGAGAGGGCCTGAACCGCACACGCAGACTCGACTTCTGCCTCTCACAATGCTTCTGCAGGGAGAAAGGGTAGATCGTGAAAAAAAGTTGAAGATACCCCCTCCCCACACAAAGTTTTACGTACCGCGTCTTTCTCTGGGTTACACACTTTGACCCAGAGGATGTGGTCCAGTAGCCAATCAATGGGCTTCTCCTTATAGAACATGAGGATAAACTCTACTATGAGGTTGAGATCTGGAGCCTGGAACATCTTACCTGAGAGAGGGAGGGAGAGGAGAGGTCGATGGGGAGAGAGAGGGGGAGGAGAAAGAGGAGGGAGTGAAACAGGGAGAGTGGGAGGTTAGGGGATCGATAGCGAGATGGAGAGTGGAAGACAGAGCATAGAAGGAGTATGTTAAGTGGGATGGCCACTCAAACCTTTGTTTTTTTACACTCTAAAAGCCTCCTGATGTTTGCTGATGTTCCATCATTTTAGCTGACAGTCAGTGTTCGTTAATAACCCGCTGGAGTCTAAGGGCCTGGGTCTGGGTTTCTACTAAGCTAACATATGGAATGGTTTTAATATGGTCATACCAAGCTATTTGATTATTTGATTTAGGCCTTACTGCTATTAGCCCATAGAAACACATTGAATAACATGTTCACCCATGGAGAAAAAAAACGATAGTCAAAAAAAATTGGGGGGGAGGAAGTATGTTTTGAAGTGTCAGCCCATATCTGAGATATATACTAAAACTCAGGAAATTATTTTTTAGTGGTGCCATTTCCTGGTTGCAAATATTCTAATAGTTCACCTAATTTCAATGTATGTGACAAAACAAGCAGTCCTGTAGATAATCATTGTACCGTTGAAACCGCTGTGAAATATATTTTTAGCTGGTTTACAAAGACAAATATGGGAAAGGGGGATATCTAGTCAGTTGTACAACTGAATGTATTCAACTGAAATGTGTCTTCTGCATTTAACCCAACCCCTCTGAATCAGAGAGGTGCAGGGGGCTGCCATAATCGACATCCAAGTATTCGGCGCCTGGGGAATTGCCTTGCTCAGGGGCAGAACGACAGATTTTTACCTTGTCAGCTCAGGGATTTGATCCAGCAACCTTTCGGTTACTGGCACAACGCTCTAACCACTGGGCTACCTGCCGCCCCTACACTCTAACCCCTGAGCTACCTGCCGCCCCGACACTCTAACCCCTGGGCTACCTGCCGCCCCTACACTCTAATCCCTGGGCTACCTGCCACCCCTACACTCTAACCCCTGGGCTACCTGCCGCCCCTACACTCTAATCCCTGGGCTACCTGCCACCCCTACACTCTAACCCCTGGGCTACCTGCCGCCCCTACACTCTAACACCTGGGCTACCTGCCGCCCCTACACTCTAACCCCTGGGCTACCTGCCACCCCGACACTCTAACCCCTGGGCTACCTACCGCCCCTACACTCTAATCCCTGGGCTACCTGCCGCCCCTACACTCTAACCCCTGGGCTACCTGCCGCCCCTACACTCTAATCCCTGGGCTACCTGCCACCCCTACACTCTAACCCCTGGGCTACCTGCCGCCCCTACACTCTAACACCTGGGCTACCTGCCGCCCCTACACTCTAATACCTGGGCTACCTGCCACCCCTACACTCTAACCCCTGGGCTACCTGCCGCCCCTACACTCTAATCCCTGGGCTACCTGCCACCCCTACACTCTAACCCCTGGGCTACCTGCCGCCCCTACACTCTAATCCCTGGGCTACCTGCCACCCCTACACTCTAACCCCTGGGCTGCCTGCCGAGCTTCTTAGACTTGCTTTCAATGAGAATATAGATCTATATAAGTCACACTTCTATGTGAATTTTGTCAGGATGCCCAAAAAGATCGATATTGCAGCTTTAACCCCTAATATTTACTGCACTGAAGTACTGCCATTAATATTTACTGCACTGAAGTACTGCCACTGATATTTTAACTGGTTCCGGGTTCGTTTCACACGAGCTTTGTGAAGCTTGTGGGTGTCGTAGGGCAAAACAACGTGTTTGTGATTGTCTCTGCTTTCGATGGTGATGTCATTAGTTTATAGCCCCAACCGTTCGGACAGTACAGACATTTCGTTAGAAGGCCGATTTTCAGGATGGGTCCTGGTCTGACAAACACTGTAGCTCTGCCACCTTCCACCACATGCGGAAGGCAGACATCGGTGCATGGAGACGCAGCCCACGCAAAGAAAGGGTTGCTAAATGCTCCGACTGTGTGTGTGTGTGTGTGTGTGTGTGTGTGTGTGTGTGTGTGTGTGTGTGTGTGTGTGTTCATGTGCGTTACCGATGAAGCCGAGTTGGGAGAACTCAAGGATCATCCAGTCCTCAGAGGAGAGCTGTAGGGCAAAGTTCTTCATGGTGGCAAAGTAGTTTGGTTTGGCCACAATGTCATCCTCCAACTGAGGTGAAGGTGGTGTGTTGGGGGAGAAAGAGTGACTGGTGAGGTGAGAGGCTTGCAGGGGTTCAGCATATCACACATACAGCTGACAAACATAACAGCATACATCAAGTCCCTCTCACTGAGCTAAGCTGGTGCATAGCGGCTACAGAAACACTGGGTGTGTACAGTGCATTTGGAAAGTATTCACATTTTAATAAGAAATCCCCCCACAATACCCCATAATGACATCACAATACCCCATAATGACATCACAATACCCAATAATGAAATCACAATACCTCATAATGACATCACAATACCCCATAATGACATCACAATACCCCATAATGACATCACAATACCCCATAATGACAAAGCAAAAACAGGTTTTTTGAAATTATTGTAAATAATATCACAGTTACATAAGTCTTCAGACCCTTTACTCATTACTTTGTTGAAGCACCTTTTGGCAGCGATTACAGCCGAGTCTTCTTGGGTATAATGCTACAAGCTTGGCACACCTGTATTTGGGGAGTTTCTCCCGTTCTTCTCTGCAGATCCTCTCAAGCTGTCAGGTTGGATGGGGAGCGTTGCTGCACAGCTATTTTCAGGTCTCTCCAGAGATGTTCGATCAGGTTCAAGTCCAGGCTCTGGTTGGGCCACTCAGAGACTTGTCCCGAAGCCACTCCTGCGTCGTCTTGGCTGTGTGCTTAGTGTCGTTGTCCTTCGACCCAGTCGGAGGTCCGCTCTGGACCAGGTTTTCATCAAGGGATCTCTATGTACTTGGCTCTGTCCATCTTTCCCTTGATCCTGACTCCCAGTCCATGCCGCTGAAAAACATCCCCGCAGCATGATGCTGCCACCCCCATGCTTCACTGTAGGGATGGTGCCAGGTTTCCTCTAGACATGATGCTTGGCATTCAGGCCAAAAAGTTCAATCTTGGTTTCATCAGACCAGAGAATCCTGTTTCTCATGGTCTGAGTCCTTTAGGTGCCTTTTTGGCAAACTCCAATCGGGCTGTCATGTGCCTTTTACTGAGGAGTGGCTTCCATCTGGCCCCTCTACCTTAAAATGCCTGATTGGTCGAGTGCTGCAGAGATGGTTGTCCTTCTAGAAGGTTCTTCCATCTCCACAGAGGAACTCTGGAGCTCTGTCAGAGTGACCATCGGGTTCTTGGTCACCTCCCTGACCAAGGCCCTTCTCCCCCGATAGCTCAGTTTGGCCAGGCGGCCAGCTCTAGGTAGAGCCTTGGTGGTTCCAAACTTCGTAAATTCAAGAATGATGGAGACCACTGTGTTCTTGGGGACCTTCAATGCTGCAGAAATTTTTTTATACCCTTCCACAGATATGTGCCTCGACACAATCCTGTCTTTGAGCTCTACGGACAATTTCTTCGACCCCATGGCTTGGTTTTTGCTGTGACATGCACTGTCAACTGCTATATAGACAGGTGCGGTGCCTTTCCAAATCATGTCCAATCAATTGAATTTACCACAGGTGGACTCCATCAAGTTGTTGAAACATCTCAAGGATGATCAATGGAAACAGGATGCACCTGAGCTCAATTTCGAGTCTCATGTTTTTAATATCTTTGCTAAAAAAAAAATCTAAAAACATAATGTGTGTAGATGATATATTTTTTCAATCCATTTTAGAATAAGGCTGTAACATAACAAAATGTGGGAAAAGTCAAGGGGTCTAAATACTTTCTGAATGCACTGTACATAAGGTCTATGGTTGTGTACATTCTATAGGCACTATGATGTCTGTGGCCTACAACAGTAAAGTCAACTACACAGTGTTAATGACAGCACTCAGTACCTCTGTCATCCCCTGGAGACAACGTCAACACAGAATGGAACATTAAAACATCAACCAGAACACAAACAAACAAACAAACGACAGATGGGGTTAACAGAAGAAGAAATGAGATTTAATGTGGTAGCTCATTATATCTATGTATGCTTGTGATCTATGGGAATGAGGGAGGGATCAGCAGGTGGTATGATATAACAGACAGAACAACCTGTACAGTATCACAGTACCTCTGATCTTCACAAGGAGGGGAAAATACTGCCCAACTCTGACAAAAGAGCATGCAACTCCATCTCTCTCCATCCTGCTCTTCTGACCCACACACAATTGCAAATGGCCTTGTTTGATGTAAAGAACATGCCCAAATTGGGAACGCATTGTTCCAAACTGCAGACTCATCACTGTTTCCGTGGTAACGGAAACAATACTCTAATGCTGAAGTAAGTGTGTGTGTGTGTTGGTACTAGGTGTACTACAACTCTGCCCCAGACACATACTGCTCCTGCTGGTCACATTCTAACATGTTGCCATGGGAACGCTGTTTTAATAGGGCTAGGGACGGAATGTGTGTGCATGTGTGTTCCAAGGACGTACATACCTGGACATAGTAGACTCCTTTGCTCACAGCATACATCATGAGGAAGGAATAGTCCAGATTCTGCTTGGTCCTCCATCTACAACACACACACGATTAGGAATCATTTCCTCCTACCCTGTTGCTAAATGACTGATGTATGGTGGCTAGAGGGAGCAGGTGTACACATCACTGCCTGACAGCAGGTGTTGAGGCTGGCACACACACACACAGCAGGTGGGCAGTAGGTACAGTCAATTCTTGCTATAAGTGGCTCTAATGAGCTCTGTTTACCATGCACTCAGAGGTGGGTGCACACACACACACACACACACACACACACACTTTCCATCTTTCCAGCAGCAGGGAGTCCAGCGGGCTTCTCATTAATATTCAATGAGCCCCCTGAAAAAGAATAGTGCTTACAAAGGGCAACACACAACAGGCACACATCAGACTGAGTTCTAACACTGAAAGAGAGAAGGAGAGAAAGAGAGAAAGAAAGAGAGAAAGAAAGAACGAACATCAACACATTTCTGATGTGAGGGCAGTGGGAAGAATAAAGGCTTGTGAAGAATAGTAGGAAGAATAAAGGCTTGTCTAACCCAGAGCGACTTCCAGTTAGTGCATCCAGCTAGGTGGGACAACCACATACCTCAGTCATAGTATGTACACGTTCCTCAATAATGCAGTTATCAGCAAAGTCACAGCTAGTAAGGGGGAAAAGTGTGAGCATTAGTTCAGGAAAGGCAAGTGTTTTTGTTGGGGGGGGGGGGTGTACGTGGAGGGTGCTGTGGGATTATTTAAGATACCCTTTGGAGAGGTATGGTTTCAGATGTTTTCGGAAGATTGGCAGAAACTATGCAGGAAAGCTGCTTCCACCATTGAGGTGCCAGGACAGAGAAAAGCTTGGACTGGGCTGAGCGGGAGTTGCCCTCCTGTAGGGGTGGGAGTTGCCCTCCTGTAGGGGTGGGAGTTGCCCTCCTGTAGGGGTGGGAGAGCCAACAGAACAGGGGTGGCAGAACGGAGTACTCGGGTTGGGCAGAGCCTTAAGGTTCCTCTTCCTGCCCCATAGGCAAGTCTTGTAGTGGATGCAAGCTTTGACTGGAGGTCAGTGTGCGGAGGAGCGGGGTGACTTGGGAAATCTAGGGAAATATGTAGTTGAGTGTCATCCAGATAGCAATGACAGGAGAGAACATGTGAGGATATAATGGAGTCAAGTGACTTGGTGTAAAGAGAGAAGAGGAGAGGGCCTAGAACCGAGCCCTGGGGGTCACCAGTACCGAGAGTACGTCAAAAAGTAGTCTGATGAAGAGAGAGCAGCTGGAGTAGCAGTGTTCTCTGGGTTGATCCATGTCTCTGTCAGGGCCAAAAAGTCTAGGGACTGAAGGGCAGCATAGGCTGAGATGAACTCATCATTCTTGACCGCAGATCAGTAGTTCCAGGTATTCCACATGGGTTGTGCACGCAGGGTATATTAAATTAGAATGGTTGCAGGTAAGGGGTTGGGAGTGTCTGTCTGTAAATCCTACAGTGAGAGGAGCGAACAGGTACAGAAAACACACACACATAGTTGACTAAAGAACTACAAAAAAGCTAAATGAGATCATCCGAAAACTAGGTAAGATACTTAATTGAGAGAGTGGTGTGGACCCTTAAAAAGTAGATGGCCTGAGACAGTACTAAACAACAACACGAAAATTATACTTATCACTCCTGGAGATATCAGGAGTCCTCTATAGGACGAAGCAGGTAGCCTAGTGGTTAGAGTGTTGGGGCAGTAACCGAAAGGTTGCAAGATCCTAACGGATTCTGCTAATGCAGAACGCCACAGGATGTTTTTGTGCTGGTCAAGGGCAGAGAGGTCTGGAGTGAACCAAGGACTAAATCTATTCCTAGTTCTCATTTTTTTGAATGGGGCATGCTTATTTAAGATGGTGAGGAAGGCACTTTTAAAGAATAGCCAGGCATCATCTTCTGACGGGATGAGGTCAATGTCATTCCAGGATACCCCGGCCAGGTCAATTAGAAAGGCCTGCTCGCTGAAGTGTTTTAAGGAGCGTTTGACAGTGATGAGGGGTGGTCGTTTGGTCGAGAACCCATTACGGATGCAGGCAATGAGGCAGTGATCTTGATTGAAAACAGCAGAGGTATATTTGGAGGGCGAGTTAGTTAGGATGACATCTATGAGGGTGCCCGTGTTTACGGATTTGGAGTTGTACCTGGTAGGTTCATTGATAATTTGTGTGAGATTGAGGGCATCAAGCTTGGATTGTAGGATTGTCGGGGTGTTAAGCATGTCCCAGTTTAGGTCATCTAGTAGCACGAGCTCAGAAGATAGATGGGGGCAATCAATTCACATATGGTATCGAGGTCACAGCTGGGGGCAGAAGGAGGTCTATAGCAAGCGGCAACAGTGAGAGACTTGTTTCTGGAAAGGTGCATTTTTAGAAGTAGAAGATCGAATTGTTTGGGTACAGACTTGGATAGTAAGACAGAACTCTGCAGGCTATCTTTGCAGTAGATTGCAACACCGCGCCCTTTGGCAGTTCTATCTTGGCGGAAAATGTTGTAGTTAACGATGGAGATTTCAAGGTTTTTGGTGGTTTTCCTAAGCCAGGGTTCAGACACGGCTAAGACAACAAACTTAGAGAGGAGGCTTCTAATGTTAACATGCATGAAACCAAGGCTTTTACGGTTACAGAAGTTAACAAATGAGAGCGTCTGGGGAGTAGGAGTGGAGCTAGGCACTGCAGGTCCTGGATTAACCTTTACATCACCAGAGGAACAGAGGAGAAGTAGGATAAAGGTACGGCTAAAGGCTATAAGAACTGGCCGTCTAGCACGTTCAGAACAGAGAGTAAAGGGAGCAGGTTTCTGGGCACGATAGCATAGATTCAAGGCATAATGTACAGACAAAGGTATGGTATGAAGAGAGTACATTGGACATAAACCTAGGCATTGAGTAATGATGAGAGAGATATAGTCTCTAGAGACGTTTAAAACAGGTGATGTCATCGCATATGTAGAAGGTGGAACAACATGGTTGGTTAAGGCATATTGAGCAGGGCTAGAGGCTCTACAGTGAAATAAGACAGTAATCAATAACCAGGACAAGGCATTTTGATATTAGAGAGAGGCATGCATAGCCAAGTGAACATATGGGTTCACGGCGATTCAGACAGTTAGCAGGCCGATGCTAACACGCTAACAGGCCCTGAACAAGGCAGCTAACCCATTGTTCCTAGGCCGTCATTGAAAATAAGAATTTGTTCTTAACGGACTTGCCTTTTTAAATAAATAAAAAGCACACTGAGCACGCACACGCTGTCAGATGTGCGGTCTCGTTGGATGAACACTAATTTCTCACGGGACACAGAGTGATGGAGTGTGAGGGAGGAAGAGACAGAGGGAGAGAAAGACAGAGAAAACAGAGGGAGAGAGAACAAATGGAAGCGATAAAGCATTTCTAGAAGAGCGAGAGAGAGAGAGAAGGGATGATATGACAACATCGATCAGACAGAGGGAGGGGTGTGCAGAGGAAAGAGATAAAACAGAGTGAGGAGGGAGAGAGAAGAAGAGAAAGGTAAGAAAGAAAGATATCATTATAGAGCGAGAGTAGTGTTGTCATCAGGTATAGTATCACAATACTCAATACCACGGCAAAAAAATAAGGCATATTAGCCAGTCACAGAATGGTACTTGATCCAGACAGTTAAACCTAGCTGCTGCTCTGTTCAATCACTGGCCATCTTTTGAGTTCAGTATCATTACCATTATGTTGTTAAGTCGAATTGATTGTATGATTTGTTTAATTTATTCACTAATGCATACATGGCTGTCTCTGATGTTTGTATTTATTTAAAACATTTCAAATGTAATCATTTATTTGAATGGTAAACCTCTTGATAAACTGGGTGGAGCCTAGGCCTAACCACAGTACCGCTGAATAGAAGTGTGTGCATGAATTGTGGTATTTGAATCATTTTCATGTTCTACTATCGAAAAAAGTACAGAAGTTTAAGAGAAAGATGTTCCAACAGCAGTGAATGTAGGAGGGAGGGAAAATGGGAGGGAGAGAAAAGGGGAGGGAGAGAGGGAAATGGGAGGGAGAGAGGGAAAAGGGGAGGGAGAGAGGGAAAAGGGGAGGGAGGGAGGGAAAAGGGGAGGGAGAGAGGGAAAAGGGGAGGGAGAGAGGGAAAAGGGGAGGGAGAGAGGGAAAAGGGGAGGGAGAGAGGGAAAAGGGGAGGGAGAGAGGGAAAAGGGGAGGGCGAGAGGGAAAAGGGGAGGGAGAGAGGGAAAAGGGGAGGAGAGAGGGAAAAGGGGAGGGAGGGAAAATGGGAGGGAGGGAGGGAAAAGGGAGGGAGGGAGGGAAAATGGGGAGGGAGAGAGGGAAAAGGGGAGGGAGAGAGGGAAAAGGGGAGGGAGAGAGGGAAAAGGGGAGGGAGAGAGGGAAAAGGGAGGGAGGGAGGGAAAAGGGGAGGGAGAGAGGGAAAAGGGGAGGGAAGGAGGGAAAAGGGGAGGGAGGGAGGGAAAATGGGAGGGAGGGAGGGAAAAGGGGAGGGAGAGAGGGAAAAGGGGAGGGAGGGAGGGAAAAGGGGAGGGAGGGAGGGAAAAGGGGAGGAGAGAGGGAAAAGGGGAGGGAGAGAAAAGGGGAGGGAGAGAGGGAAAAGGGGAGGGAGAGAAAAGGGGAGGGAGAGAGGGAAAAGGGGGAGGGTGGGAGGGAAAATGGGAGGGAGAGAGGGAAATGGGGAGGGAGGGAAAAGGGGAGTGAGGGAAAAGGGGAGGGAGGGAAAAGGGGAGGGTGGGAGGGAAATGGGGAGGGAGGGAAAAGGGGAGGGTGGGAGGAAAATGGGAGGGAGGGAAAAGGGAGGGAGGGAAAATGGGAGGGAGAGAGGGAAATGGGGAGGGAGGGAAAAGGGGAGGGAGGGAAAAGGGGAGGGAGGGAAAATGGGAGGGAGGGAAAAGGGAGGGAGGGAAAAGGGGAGGGTGGGAGGGAAAATGGGAGGGAGAGAGGGAAAAGGGGAGGGAAGGAGGGAAAAGGGGAGGGAGGGAGGGAAAAGGGGAGGGAGAGAGGGAAAAGGGGAGGGAGAGAGGGAAAAGGGGAGGGGTGGGAGGGAAATGGGGAGGGAGGGAAAAGGGGAGGGTGGGAGGGAAAATGGGAGGGAGGGAAAAGGGGAGGGAGGGAAAATGGGAGGGAGAGAGGGAAATGGGGAGGGAGGGAAAAGGGGAGGGAGGGAAAAGGGGAGGGTGGGAGGGAAATGGGGAGGGAGGGAAAAGGGGAGGGTGGGAGGGAAAATGGGAGGGAGGGAAAAGGGGAGGGAGGGAAAAGGGGAGGGTGGGAGGGAAAATGGGAGGGAGGGAAAAGGGGAGGGAGGGAAAAGGGGAGGGAGGGAGGGAAAATGGGAGGGAGAGAGGGAAATGGGGAGGGTGGGAGGGAAATGGGGAGGGAGGTAAAAGAGGAGGGAGGGAGGGAAATGGGAGGGAGAAAGGGAAATGGGGAGGGTGGGAGGGAGGGAAAAGGGGAGGGTGGGAGGGAAAAGGGAGGGAGAGAAAAGGGGAGGAGAGAGGGAAAAGGGGAGGGAGAGAGGGAAATGGGGAGGGAGGGAAAAGGGGAGGGAGGGAAAAGGGGAGGGAGGGAAAAGGGGAGGGTGGGAGGGAAATGGGGAGGGAGAGAGGGAAAAGGGGAGGGAGGGAGGGAAAAGGGGAGGGAGGGAGGGAAATTGGGGAGGGAGAGAGGGAAAAGGGGAGGGAGAGAGAAAAGGGGGGGAGAGAGGGAAAGGGAGGAGGGAAAATGGGGAGGGAGAGAGGGAAAAGGGGAGGGAGAGAGGGAAAAGGGGAGGGAGAGAGGGAAAAGGGGAGGGAGAGAAAGGGGAGGGAGAGAGGAAAAGGGGAGGGTGGGAGGGAAAATGGGAGGGAGAGAGGGAAATGGGAGGGTGGGAGGAAAAGGGGAGGGGAGAGAGGGAAAAGGGGAGGGTGGGAGAGAAAAGGGGAGGGAGAGAGGGAAAAGGGGAGGGAGAGAGGGAAAAAGGGGAGGGAGGGAGGGAAAATGGGGAGGGAGAGAGGGAAAAGGGGAGGGAGAGAGGGAAAAGGGGAGGGAGAGAGGGAAAAGGGGAGGGAGAGAAAAGGGGAGGGAGAGAGGGAAAAGGGGAGGGAGAGAGGGAAAGGGGAGGGAGGGAGGGAAAAGGGGAGGGAGAGAGGGAAAAGGGGAGGGTGGGAGAGAAAAGGGGGGGAGAGAGGGAAAAGGGGAGGGAGAGAGGGAAAAGGGGAGGGAGGGAGGGAAAATGGGGAGGGAGAGAGGGAAAAGGGGAGGGAGAGAGGGAAAAGGGGAGGGAGGGGAAAAGGGGAGGGAGAGAGGGAAAAGGGGAGGAGAGAAAAGGGGAGGGAGAGAGGGAAAAGGGGAGGGAGGGAGGGAAATTGGGGAGGGAGAGAGGGAAAAGGGAGGGAGAGAGGGAAAAGGAGAGGGAGGGAAAAGGGGAGGGAGAGAGGGAAAAGGGGAGGGAGAGAAAAGGGGAGGGAGAGAGGGAAAAGGGGAGGGAGAGAGGGAAAGGGGAGGGAGGGAGGGAAAAGGGGAGGGAGAGAGGGAAAAGGGGAGGGAGAGAGGGAAAAGGGGAGGGAGAGAGGGAAAAGGGGAGGGTGGGAGGGAAAATGGGAGGGAGAGAGGGAATGGGGAGGGTGGGAGGGAGGGAAAAGGGGAGGGTGGGAGGGAAAATGGGAGGGAGAGAGGGAAATGGGGAGGGTGGGAGGGAAAAGGGGAGGGTGGGAGAGAGGGAGAAATGCAATCAACCTTGAGCTCACTTTGAGAGATGCCTGTGGAATACTGAGTACCTGGCCCACTCCTCCATCCCGCTCATCCCTCTCTCCTCTACTCTCCATCCTGTCACTAGCAATGCCCAACGGACGTGACACATCCACGAACAATAGCTAGAACAAAGTCATTTTCATTGGGGTGTGAGCAGGGGAGCTGGGCTGGAGAGGTGCCAAAGTGGCGGAGTTTGGGCGTTATTTGAAATTTTCCCAATGTTAGTCACCAATTGAAGATGAAAGGCGGAGAAACTTCCTCTGATAGGGACAGAGGAGACGACAGGGCTCCAGACTGAACGGGACAGAGGAGACGACGGGGCTCCAGACTGAACGGGACAGAGGGGACGACAGGGCTCCAGACTGAACGGGACAGAGGAGACGACGGGGCTCCAGACTGAACGGGACAGAGGAGACGACGGGGCTCCAGACTGAACGGGACAGAGGAGACGACGGGGCTCCAGACTGAACGGGACAGAGGAGACGACGGGGCTCCAGACTGAACGGGACAGAGGAGACGACGGGGCTCCAGACTGAACGGGACAGAGGAGACGACGGGGCTCCAGACTGACGGGACAGAGGAGACGACGGGGCTCCAGACTGAACGGGACAGAGGAGACGACGGGGCTCCAGACTGAACGGGACAGAGGGGACGACAGGGCTCCAGACTGAACGGGACAGAGGAGACGACGGGGCTCCAGACTGAACGGGACAGAGGAGACGACGGGGCTCCAGACTGAACGGGACAGAGGAGACGACGGGGCTCCAGACTGAACGGGACAGAGGAGACGACGGGGCTCCAGACTGAACGGGACAGAGGAGACGACGGGGCTCCAGACTGAACGGGACAGAGGAGACGACGGGGCTCCAGACTGAACGGGACAGAGGAGACGACGGGGCTCCAGACTGAACGGGACAGAGGAGACGACGGGGCTCCAGACTGAACGGGACAGAGGAGACGACGGTGCTCCAGACTGAACGGGACAGAGGAGACGACGGGGCTCCAGACTGAGCGGGACAGAGGAGACGACAGGGCTCCAGACTGAACGGGACAGAGGAGACGACAGGGCTCCAGACTGAACGGGACAGAGGCTCCAAGCTGTGACCATTTAGTTGCATTTTGCGACCCTTTGACTTGGCTGTGAGTACTATGTTTTATCGGTCGCACTGGTGCGAGGTGCACATTCTACCTAGTTACTTCAATCAAAACATATTTTGGGGGCAGATAAAACCATGAATTTGTTAAACAGTACATAAACAGTAAACAGTGCATTATCCTCATGATTCCTGTAATAAAGCTGTTGTGCCTGCCTGTCTGTGTTGGTGGGGACGGCTGCTGTAATGAGCGAGACTCACCTCCTGATAGTATAACATTTCAAACTGAAACGTTAGTGTCAGCAGTGCCACCAGGAGGAAATGTAAGTCTGGAGCCCTGTTTAAATGTTGTCTGTTTTACTGGGTGTTTCCCCTCACCTGACCCTCTCTCTGGAGTCTCCGAAGGTCTCTTTGAGGTCTTTGAGATCAGGGTAGTAGCTGGCAGGAGGAGAGATCACCTCCAACAGACCTGAACTGAACTCTATAGAAAACCTGGGATAGACGACACACACACACACACACACACACACACACACACACACACACACACACACACACACACACACACACACAAACAATTTGTTTTTCTCCTTCTGTTCTCTCTAAACCGTCAGGGGAATTATCAGACAGGAAACAGACATCAAAGACAGGAAGATGTGTGAGGTTAGGGACAGGAAGTGAGGTCACTCACTCTTTCTCCAGTCCGGTCACCACGCTTTGGACGTATTCTGTGTCCGTCTGCAGAAACAGAAAATAATGTCATTATTTGTATGTCACAGTGTGTGTGTGTGTGTGTATGAGAGTGTCAGGGGTTTGGGCACAAAAAAATAAAAATTGAAACCAGAATAATAGAATGAGCTACACTACCGTTCAAAAGTTTGGGGTCACTTAGAAATGTCCTTGTTTTTGAAAGAAAAGCTAATTTTTTTGTCCATTAAAATAACATCAAATTGATCAGAAAGACGGTGTAGACATTGTTAATGTTGTAAATGACTATTGAAGCTAGAACAGGCTGATGTTTAATGGAATATCTACATAGGCGTACAGAGGCCTATTATCATCAACCATCACTGATGTGTTCCAATGGCACGTTGTGTCAGCTAATCCAAGTCTGTTGCATCAGTGTCACTGTTTTGATGTAGCCTAGGCCTACTGGTTGTATGAATTTGTGATCTATCGTCCCACAACTGTCCCAGAGTCTGTTTAGAAAAGGCTATTTATTTCTCGTAGAGAACGACAAGCTGACCAATAGAATAGGTCAACTTTTCTACTATGGGGGATAGTAGATTGACAGGTTAGTGATTTTTCTGTTTGTTACTGGTCTTGTTGTCTGAGGAAAAGTAAATGTGGACAGTTATTCTAACATCTTCAAGACGAATTACCATAATGTCAATGTGATGTTTCATTCTGAGCACCATGGGTGGACGTCCTAATCAGGTTATGCACCCAATGCATATGGGGACGGTAAATTTATCTTCTATTTTTCTTTGAGAAACCCTGGTGGATGTGTGTGTGTATGTGTGTGTGTGTTTCCCCCCACCTCTCCTACGAAGACTATGATGACACAGTCATGTTTCTCCTCAGGTGAGAGCTTGTTGATGAGCGAGTGTAGCGTCTCAGCCAGGTACGACTTCACTTTACGCTTTACGGTAGGAATACCCATCACCATGGAGACTGGGGGAGATGAAAAGAAACACAAAAACACACAGGCTGAGAACAGAACGTGTTAAATGGGTTAACTAAGTTGCTTTGTATTTTAAGAAAACAAACATTTACAATGAATGGAGGGCAGAAGTTTAACTGAGGAAAAGATAGGAGAGGAAGAGAGAGAGAGACTGGTGGGAGGGAGAAAGAAAGAATGAAAGAAAGAGTTGGGGGGGGAGAGTGCAAGAGAGGGAGGGGAGAGAGAAAAAATAGCGAGGGAGAGAGAAATAAATATAGAGAGGGAGAGAGAGAAAGAGAGGGAGGGGGAGAGAGAAATCCTCTGCATTATCATTAATAGCAGACTCCTACATTTCCTCAGTGAAAACAATGTACTGAATAAATGGCAAAATTGCCGTTTTACCTAATTACCATACGACAAACCACATCTTCACCCTGCACACCCTAATTGACAAACAAGTATTCAAATGCTTTGTTCATTTCAAAAAAGCTTGTGACCTAATTTGGCATGAGGGTCCGCTATACAAATTGTTGGAAAGTGGCGTTGGGGGTAAAACATATGATATTATAAAATCCATGTACACAAACAACAAGTGTGCGGTTAAAATTGGCAAAAACACACACATTTATTTCCACAGGGCCGTGGGGTGAGACAGGGATGCAGCTAAAGCCCCACACTCTTCAACATATATATCAACAAATTGGTGAGGGCACTAGAACAGTCTGCAGCACCCGGCCTCACCCTACTAGAATCTGAAGTAAAATGTGACCCAATTCAGGAAACTAGGCGTGTGTCGCAAGTCACGACTTCACAGGAGAGCCTTTGGAACGTAAAAAAATATGTTTATCAAAATGCGTTTTTTGGCAATGCCTTCTCGAACATTTGAACTTTCATGTGCCTTAATATTAAACATGTATGTCATCTGTAAATACGAATAGAATTGTTATATTACAAGCCTAGTTGGTTAGCCACAGAGAAAGTGAGCAACCTTCCTGCTAGCCATGATTGGCTGAGATAATGAGTGGGCTGGACAGATGAGTTTATCTTGGGGTCTATAAAATGAGCTGCTAGATAATCCTTTCTACTGCAGTTTTTTTATTTTTTCAAAATGTTACTTTAGCCATGGAGAACTGCAAATATGTTGCTACTGCTCTCAATAAAATTGCGGCCCTGAATTTATCAGGCGCTATCGACAAAGGTCAATGGGAAAAAGTTGTGATGGACTACTTTCTGGACGATGAATGCTGACTCTCTCTCTCACTCTGAAAATAACACGTTTTGGAATCAGTGGAAAACAACGGGCCAAACAAGCTGTGCAAACTAAGACAAATTCCAGATGCATTATTATACAATCGATGCAAAATTGCATTCAAAATGGCATTCTGAGAGATCACTACACACAGTTCAGCTTGCAAACTAAACAGAAACAACACAGGATGTCTTATAAAAGGGTTTGCAGTCTGCCGTGAAATCTTCATCCATGTATACAGGTAAGAATCTAGCTACAGATTATATGTTTCTAATTTAGTCAGAAAGTTGTTTTCATTGCAAGCAAAAACTTGCTGTTAGCTAGCCAGCTGGAGATCGATGGCTGGCTTGCTAACTAACATTAAACCTAACGTTATTTGGTTGCTATGACAATTGGTTTGTATGGCTAGTAACGTTACTCTATGGATTGGGAGTATAGTTCATTTTTTAACTAGCTAACCTTAACGTGACATGTCTAAACAAAAGATCCCAAGTTAAAGCTTGCTGTTAGCTAGCTAATGTTAGCTGAGTGGCTGGCTTGCTAGCTAACGTTAAGTTATGTGTATGAGGTGTATGTAACGTTAGTGATGTTTTCTCAGAATGCCATTATGCATTGCTAGTTATAGCCTAATGTTAGCTAGCTAACATTGAACATATTAGTTAACTTTAGATAGATATGACAATCGGTTTGTATTGCTAGTTAAAGCTTGCTGTTAGCTAGCCAGCTGTCATGAGATGGCTGGCTAGCTACAGTAGCTAACATTACCTGTATGAACTGTGTGTAGTGATCTCTCAGAATGCCATTTTGCATCGATTGTATAATAATGAATCTGGAGTGTGTCTTTCAGCATCAATCAGTAGAACACGCCTGACTCTAATCCACTAGTCCCACAGTCATCAAAAAGAGAGCTAGCGCAACAAAAGCAGCAGCGCAGTCATCAACTACATGCACCATTACTTCACCAGCTACGGAGTTGGGAAAACACGTGTGGACCTGAATTGTGATAACTGCAGTGGCGAAGACAAGAACAAGTTTGTGCTCTGGTATTGTGCCTGGCGGACCGTGCACAAGCTCCACCACAGTCTGGACCTTCACTTCCTGATCACAGGCCACACCAAGTTTGTGGTGTGGTGGCCTCACCAAGTTTGTGGTGACTGGTGCTTTGGCCTCATCAAGTTAGCCCTTCAGAAAGACCAGAGTGAACACTTTATCTGAGACGGCTGGTGTTGTGAAGGACAGCACTGTGACAGAGGTCAACATCCCACAGCTGGTTGGACTGGAGGCTGGTACGGTGCTGGTGGAAAGCTATGGCTGACAACACCACCAGCTCTGTACTTCAGGCCGCTGCCACAGATCAAGCAGTACCAGCACTTCAGGTAAAAAATGACTTTCATTATGAGGTTATTCTTATCTAAACTTGTGAGGTGAATTGATGTTGTGCAGAGTTATAATGTCTTCAGATTGATTGTTTTCTGTTTACAGCTTCGATGCTCTGGAGCCTGGTGTTGTCGCCAAGGAGCGTTCGGACTGTCGGGACCAGGTTTCAACTGCTGCACAACGCTGACATCTTTCCTCTCATAGATGGTTTGCCTGTAAAAGCGCCACCTGGACTGGACACAGCTAGACAAATATTTTTTGAGAAGCTCAGGGAGTTTTGCGACGAAGAGGCTATGGACATCACATGCCCTGCACCAAAGTCAAGGGCAGGACAGAAACAGGCTCTCCGAATATAGATTCCCTTGTTCATGCGTGGTTTGGACGGACCAGTCATCAGCACAATCTGCAGTGCCTCTATTCACATGACTCTCTTCTAACACAGTGCTGCTCAGCCACTTTACCCCTGATTGTATGCCTATAACTACCTCGTCTATCACTGATATCATTATTGATATTGTTCTTATACATACTCTATATGTTATTTATATCGGCACTATCTATTTCTGATATTACTACAATGCAAGTAACCAGTTGGCTGTACCGTTTACACCTTCTGTAGAGACCATCCACTTAGCAAGACAGCAAAATATTGATATATAAAATTAATATTGATGTGTGGTCGTAACATGATTTTGTGACATACCACAACAATATCATGTGACTGTATCACGTGTCCACCACATAAATATATGGCGCATGCATCTGTTTATCTACAGTACTGAACTTTATTTATAAAAATAAAATAATAATAATTATGAATCATTCCGGTTTCAACTCAGGTTGCATGGCCTTAACTTCTGTATGAATTACTATGTGATAAGTGCAGTGTAATAGTATACAGTATGGTATTATACTGGTGTGAAGGCATTTGGGCTCAGGTTGTGAGTCACACATGTCAACTGTTTGCTGATGACCTGGTGCTTCTGTCCCCAATAAAGGAGGGCCTACAGCAGCACCTAGATCTTCTGCACAGATTCTGCCAGACCTGGGCCCTGACAGTACATTTCAGTAAGACAAAAAGAATGGTGTTCCAAAAAAGGTCCAGTTGCCAGGACCACAAATACAAATTCTATCTAGACACCGTTGCCCTAGAGCACGCAAAAAAACTATACATACCTCCGCCTAAACATCAGCACCACAGGTAACTTCCCCAAAACTGTGAACGATCTGATAGACAAGGCAAGAAGGGCATTCTATGCCATCAAAAGAAACAAAAAATTCAACATACCAATTAGGATCTGGCTAAAAAATACTTAAATCAGATATAGAACCCATTGCCCTTTATGGTTGTGAGGTCTGGGGTCCGCTCACCAACCAAGACTCCACAAAATGGGACAAACACCAAATTGAGACTCTGCATGCATAAAACACCAAATAATGCATGCAGAGCAGAATTAGGCCGATATCCGCTAATGATCAAAATCCAGAAAAGAGACGTTAAATTCTATAACCACCTAAAAGTAAGCGATTCCCAAACCTTCCATAACAAAGCCATCACCTACAGAGAAATTAACCTGGAGAAGAGTCCCCTAAGCAAGCTGGTTCTGGGGCTCTGTTCACAAACACAAACACACCCCACAGAGCCCCAGGACAGCAACACAATTAGACCCAATCAAATCATGAGAAAACTAAAAATAATTACTTGACACACTGGAAAGAACAAACACCATTGTAAATACAACCCATATTTATGTTAATTTATTTTCCATTTTGTACTTTAACTATTTGCACATTGTTACAACACTGTATATAGACATTATATGACATTAGAAATTTCTTTATTATTTTGGAACTTTGTGAGTTTAACAGTTACAGTTCATTTTTATTGTTTATTTCACTTGCTTTGGCCAATGTTAACATGTGTTTCCCGTGCCAATGAAGCCCTTATATTGAAATGTGAGAGAGAGAGAGAGAGAGACAGAGACAGAGACAGAGACAGAGACAGAGACAGAGAGAGAGAGAGAGAGAGAGAGAGAGAGAGAGAGAGAGAGAGAGAGAGAGAGAGAGAGAGAGAGAGAGAGAGAGAGAGAGAGAGAGAGAGAGAGAGAGAGAGAGAGAGAGAGAGAGAGAGAGAGAGAGGCTATTGTTATACTCCTGGCTATCAGTTGTATTCTGTGTCCTGAAGGGAGGGAGGGAGAGAGAGAGTAGAATAGGGAATACAGACTATTATCTTCCTTAGAGGGGGTGATCCCCTGAAAACCACACCACACTGAAATACTACAGACATATGACTCCATTTGTCCCACACTGACACAACAGGCCCAGGGATCTCTTTCACTGGGGAACAGGGCTGTGTGTGTGTGTTGGTGTTGCATAGTATACTGGTACCACGGTCATATCACGGTGCCAAAACGTCATGATACTTATGATACCAACATTTTAGAATACCGTAGTACCATTTCAAATGATACTACTGTTAGGTTCTAATTATGAGTAATAACTCAACGGACACTACAAAAGCTTAAACAAAGTTTAAACAAAGATCCCAAAGGATCGAACAACTGAACAGACAAAGACATGGTTCCACCCATGGTAGTATACAGACCCCACTTTGGGTGGAGTCTCCTCCTTATCGTTAAACATGGCAGGGAGCTGAGTGAGATAGGGCCTTAAGAGTACAGGCCAGTCTGATAGGCTTTGCAAATTCACCGTCACGCAGAGAGGAAGCCCCGTTTCACAAGAGGCATGTCTGCAGCTTTACAGGAAAGGAAACGTCTCGATCTCAAACTGTTAAAAATATCACCCATATTACCGGAGATACCTTTTGTTCTTTCGGCGCGATGTCGCGCGCATTTGATATAATTTCACACACCATGTCGAGGGCCGTTTTTAAACTAATTCCGGACACTAATTATTGGTTTGATAACAAACAACTTTGTTCAGTCTTGTTGCCTAGCTAGCTCACAACCTGGTAACTTGACAGTAGGTCTATGAAAATGTGCTTCTCATGAGATGTGTTTCAAAAGTTTCTTAAAGGCCTAATGGAAGCCTAAAGTATTAAAGAAAAATATTTTTTTTGGTGCTCCTTACATTCTGTTTGGGGCCTAACGCTTTAAAAGTTGGGAACAGTGTGTGTACGTGTTTGGGGGAAAGAGAGGGAGGGAGAGTCTCTGTCTTTATGAGGGAGTGTGTGTGTGTGTGTAACAGATGTAAATCGTACTCTCCTTGCGTTGTGTTTTGTCCTAATAAATCACATCACCCAGTGGTCCCAGTTGAGCATCTTTTATTTCTGTTGCAACACATTTTCATACTGGGAAGATCGTTCGCGATCTCCCCCTATCTGCAAGCGGGGCCAATCACAACACGCCTTATTGTCATCAGAGTTGAACCAACCAATAAGAATGCTTGAACACTAAATACACCTTTCTTTAGAGGCAAGTGGAAACATAACCAACCCTGTTACATGTGTCTGAGTGTTTATGAGGGAGAGTGTGTGTGTCTTAACTGAACAGTAAAGGGGGTTTCATGCGGTGTTTTCTCCTTATTGACACAATGACAAGCAGATCATTACGCATGTATATTCCTTCCTCCCATTCCTCCAGCCACATCACAGGTAGGCATGTGCAAATATGAGCATATCAGTCATTCTATGCAGTATTCTATTATAGAGTGTGACGTTAAATTCAATATGTGTTGTATTGAGTAGAAGTGTGACTATCAGTGACAGTTTTTCTGGGTAGCAGATGGCCATAACATTTAGAAAATGGGAACAAATGTCAGGGGACGGGGCGAACGGGACACTTTCCCCCCCAGTGGTATCGTGATACCTGGCTTGGTATGGTATCGTTAGTAAAACGTTTGTATCGTGACAACACTAGTGTGTTTCTCTGCTTCTCAGTCTTGCTGGAGAGAAAGGGAGGACCTAAGGGTGTATTCTGCTCTCCTGCACGCACACACCTTCCCTCCCTCCATATCTTTCTTATCTTAGACCGGAGATGTTTGTCTTTCAAAATATTCAAATTAGAGGGCAAAAAAACAGGAAAATATTTGCATATATTTGCTTTGCCCCTCCCAAAAATATCCAACCACACCAGGAGTGAGAACAACAGGGAGTGTGTGTGTGTTTAATCTCTATTATGGAGCTAGCTCTAGAGACAAACATTGGAAAACATGGGGGAAGAGGGAGGCACAATAAACAGACTGAAAGAGAGTGAATGAATGAGTGAAGGGGGAGAGATAGAGAGAATGAATGTGTCAGAATGGTGGAGTGTGATCTGTGCAGCATGGAGAATCGGGCCTCAGTTTGCTTTGTGTCTCTCCAGCACAGAGACACACACAGAACCAGGAAAGTAGGTCGAGGATGAAAGGAGAGAGTGGGAACGACAGAGAGAGAAAGAAAAGAGTGAATAAGAGGCAGAGAGAACTTTTGGAACTGTAATGTTTACTGTAAATGTTTTATTGTCTATTTCACTTGCTTTGGCAACGTAAACATGTGTTTCCCATGACAACAGAGCCCTTACATTGACATTCAATTTGAGAGGAAGAAAAAAGGGAGATCGTGACACAGACTGATGATGGAGGGATGGAGAGAGACAGACTGATGATGGAGGGATGGAGAGAGACAGACTGATGATGGAGGGATGGAGACAGACAGACTGATGATGGAGGGATGGAGAGAGACAGACTGATGATGGAGGGATGGAGAGAGACAGACTGATGATGGAGGGATGGAGAGAGACAGACTGATGATGGAGGGATGAGAGAGAGACTGATGATGGAGGGATGGAGACAGACAGACTGATGATGGAGAGATGGAGACAGACAGACTGATGATGGAGGGATGGAGAGAGAGACTGATGATGGAGGGATGGAGAGAGACAGACTGATGATGGAGGGATGGAGAGAGACAGACTGATGATGGAGGGATGGAGAGAGACAGACTGATGATGGAGGGATGGAGAGAGACAGACTGATGATGGAGGGATGGAGAGAGACAGACTGATGATGGAGGGATGGAGACAGACAGACTGATGATGGAGGGATGGAGACAGACAGACTGATGATGGAGGGATGGAGAGAGTGTGACCGAGGGAGGGAGAGAGGGGGGATGGAGACAGACAGACTGATGATGGAGGGATGGAGACAGACTGATGATGGAGGGATGGAGACAGACAGACTGATGATGGAGGGATGGAGAGAGTGTGACCGAGGGAGGGAGAGAGGGGGGAGGGAGAGAGGGGGGAGGGAGACAGTGAGACAGAAAATACAATAAGCTGAAGGGAGGGGGGGGGGGGGGACTTCTTATGCCATCCCTCAACCCCTTCATCCCCCATCCCCCTCAGAAAAGAACCCTGATTATAACATACATCTGTGCCTCTGACAGACAAGAAAATGGTGATCTGACTTCCGCAGAGAGACAGAATGGACCAATGGACCAACTGACCTGTGTGTGTGTGTGTGTATAGAAAGGCCTAGTAGAGATAGAGAAGAGTATTGTGTGTGAGTTTAGATCCTAAGACTCAGACATCAGATTCAGTACCAGTGGTGCTGAATGGACCTGAAGGCTTTCAGCTCCCCCTTGCTATCTGCTAGCTAGGCTAGTGCATGACACTCAAATATAAGGCAATCCTTTTATACCTGGGGTTTTCAACCAGTCCTTGTCCAGGGAGCCCCTCCCAGGCAAACCGGCAACCCAGGGACCCCTATCATACATCTTGTCATCAGGTGAATGATAATGGCAAGAACAAGTAATCAACATTTCAAAACACATTTTTGCAAAGAGTAGCTGTTTAGCTGGTTAAACAAAAGTTAGCCATGTGTTGGCAAAAATGTATGTCCAAGTCACAAAAAAGCTTTCCAGCAGCTGGTAGCCTATTCGCAGGTGCTTTTCAAAGTCTATGGGGCTTTTCCATGATAATGGAATAACGCTAAGACTCAGATGTTCTATTTAAACAAATGTATTCCAAACAAAAACCATTGATTTCAGAACATAGAACTCTATGCACAAGGACAGCTTTTAAAAGGTCCAATGCAACCATTTTAATCACACCTCAAATCATTTCTGGGTAACAATTAAGTAACTTAACGTAATTGTTTACAATTAAAATTGTCCCTGTCCGGGGGTGTCATCGGATGGGGCCACAGTGTCTCCTGACCCCTCCAGTCTCAGCCTCCAGTATTTATGCTGCAGTAGTTTATGTGTCGGGGGCTAGGGTCAGTTTGTTATATCTGGAGTACTTCTCCTGTCTTATCCGGTGTCCTGTGTGAATTTAAGTATGCTCTCTCTAATTCTCTCTTTCTCTCTCTCAGAGGATCTGAGCCCTAGGAACATGCCTCAGGACTACCTGGCATGATGACTCCTTATTGGACTACCTGGCCGTGCTGCTGCTCCAGTTTCAACTGTTCTGCCTGCGGCTATGGAATCCTGACCTGTTCACCGGACGTGCTACCTGTCCCAGACCTGCTGTTTTCAACTCTCTGGAGACAGCAGGTGTGGTAGAGATACTCTTAATGATCGGTAATGAAAAGTCAACTGACATTTCCTCCTGGGGTGCTGACTTGCTGCACCCTTGACAACTACTGTGATTATTATTATTTGACCGTGCTGGTCATTTATGAACATTTGAACATCTTGGCCATGTTCTGTTATAATCTCCACCCGGCACAGCAAGAAGAGGACTGGCCACCCCTCATAGCCTGGTTCCTCTCTAGGTTTCTTCCTAGGTTTTGGCCTTTCCAGGGAGTTTTTCCTAGGTGCTTCTACACCTGCATTGCTTGCTGTTTGGGGTTTTAGGCTGGGTTTCTGCATAGCACTTTGAGATATCAGCGGATGTAAGAATGGCTATATAAATACATTTGAATTGATTTGATTTGAAAATGGTCAAAAATAAACAAAAATAGCTTTTTAGCAAAGAGTCATTTCTCAAGCAAGAATTTAGATAAAACAGTCTGGGAGAGGGGAAAACTGAAAACTAGCGGTTATTGGCAGAGAGGTTTGGAACTCTTTCTTACTGGTCTATTAACTCATTTATTGCCAGATGATGTCACCAAGCAGGACAGAACTCCATCCCACCAAAACAGGCAGACATTTCAGCTGGTCTTTTCAAACAGCTCTTACACTAAAAGGGCATTATCATCATTTTTACAATTTCACAGTATTATTCCAACCTCAGTGTTGAAATATATTTAAAATACAGCAAATGATGTTTTTGACTGCACTGGGCCTTTAAACATTTCCACAGAACATTTACATGAAGAACAGCTCAGACACAAAGTTTGGTAACAGAATTACGGTCAAATCTCACTCAGTTTTATTCTGTTGCCAAACGTTGCATCTGCACAGTATTTCCAATAAATGTCAAAGTAATAATTGTGCATAGAGTTGAATGCTTTGTTAAAACGTTGAATTCAATGGTCACAGCGTAATTCCATTAACGTCGTATGTCAGATACTCCAGTAAATGAGTATAATTTTCTCAAAACTAGGAGTTGAGAAGTAAAATTGACATCATTAGAAAGAAGGTATTCTCCTCTTTTCAAATGTTGTTGCTAGCGATATTAATAAAAACATTTAAATAAAACAAATATTTTTCCCACTTTGTAAAAAAAAAAACTATATACAGTGCATTGGGAAAGTATTCAGACCCTTGACTTTTTCCACATTTTCTTACGTTACAGCCTTATTCTAAAATGGATTAAAATAATTATTTTACCTCAATCTACCCACAATACCCCCATAATGACAAAGCGAAAACAGGTTTTAGAATTGTTTTTGCAAACTTAATAAAAATTGTTAAAAAAATAATGAAATACCTTATTTACATCAATGAGACTCAAAATTGAGCTCAGGTGCATCCTGTTTCCATTGATCATCCTTGAGATGTTTCTACAACTTGATTGGAGTCCACCTGTGGTAAATTCAATTGATTGGACATGATTGGGAAAGGCACACACCTGTCTATATAAGGTCCCACAGTTGACAGTGCATGTCAGCAAAAACCAAGCCATGAGGTTGAAGGAATTGTCTGTAGTGCTCAGAGACGGGATTGTGTCGAGGCACAGATCTGGGGAAGGGTACCAAAACATTTCTGCTGCATTGAAGGTCCCCAAGAACACAGTGGCCTCCATCATTCTTAAATGGAAGAAGTTTGGAACTACCAGGACTCTTCCTAGAGCTGGCCACCCGGCCAAACTGAGTAATGGGGGAGAAGGGCCTTGGTCAGGGAGGTGACCAAGAACCTGATGGTCCCTCTGACAGAGCTCCAGAATTCCAATGTGGAAATGGAAGAATCTTCCAGAAGGACAACCATCTCTGCAGCACACCACCAATCAGGCCTTTATGGTAGAGGGGCCAGATGGAAGCCACTCTTCAGTAAAAGGCACATGACAGTTTGCAAAAAGGCACCTAAAGACTCTCAGATCATGAGAATCAAGATTATCTGGTCTGATGAAACCAAGATTCAACACTTTGGCCTGAATGCCAAGCGTCACGTCTGGGGAAACCTGGCACCATCCCTAGGGTGAAGCATGGTGGTGGCAACATCATGTGGTGGGGGTATTTTTCAGCGGCAGGGACTGGGAGACTAGTCAGGATCGAGGCAAAGATGAACAGAGCAAAGAACAGAGAGATCCTTGATGAAAACCTGGTCCAGAGCGCTCAGAACCTCAGGCTGGGGTGAAGGTTCACCTTCCAACAGAACAATGACCCTAAGCACACAGCTAAGACAACGCAGGAGTGGCTTCGGGACAAGTCTCTGAATGTCCTTTAGTGGCCCAGCCAGAGCCCGGACTTGAACCAGATCTAACATCTCTGGAGAGACATGAAAATAGCTGTGCAGCCATGCTCAGCATCCAACTTGACAGAGCTTGAGAGGATCTACAGAGAATGGGAGAAACTCCCCAAATACAAGAAGACTCAAGGCTGTAATCACTACCTAAGGTGCTTCAACAAAGTACTGTGTAAAGGATCTGAATTCTTATGTAAATGTGAGTTCAGTTTTATATTTTTAACAAATTTGCAAAAAATTCTAAAAACCTGTTTTTGCTTTGTCATTATGGGGTATTGTATGTAGATTGATGAGGGGAAAAACTAATTTAATCCATTTTAGAATAAGGCTATAAAGTAACAAAATGTGGAAGAAGTCAAGGGGTCTGAATACTGCACGGTATATATTTTCAGACCCCCTGGGCCCGTGGAACCCTGGTTAAATATCCCTGGTGTAATGCCCCTGGTTAAATATCCCTGGTGTAATGCCCCTGGTTAAATATCCCTGGTGTAATGCCCCTGGTTAAATATCCCTGGTGTAATGCCCCTGGTTAAATACCCCTGGTTTAATGCCCCTGGTTTAATGCCCCTGGTTAAATACCCCTGGTGTAATGCCCCTGGTGTAATGCCCCTGGTTAAATACCCCTGGTGTAATGCCCCTGGTTAAATACCCCTGGTGTAATGCCCCTGGTTAAATACCCCTGGTGTAATGCCCCTGGTTAAATACCCCTGGTTAATACCCCTGGTGTAATGCCCCTGGTTAAATACCCCTGGTGTAATGCCCCTGGTTAATACCCCTGGTGTAATGCCCCTGGTTAATACCCCTGGTGTAATGCCCCTGGTTAAATACCCCTGGTGTAATGCCCCTGGTTAAATACCCCTGGTGTAATGCCCCTGGTTAATACCCCTGGTGTAATGCCCCTGGTTAAATACCCCTGGTGTAATGCCCCTGGTTAAATACCCCTGGTGTAATGCCCCTGGTTAAATACCCCTGGTGTAATACCACTGGTTAATACCCCTGGTGTAATGCCCCTGGTTAAATACCCCTGGTGTAATGCCCCTGGTGTAATACCCCTGGTGTAATGCCCCTGGTTAAATACCCCTGGTTAAATAACCCTGGTGTAATACCCCTGGTGTAATGCCCCTGGTTAAATACCCCTGGTGTAATGCCCCTGGTTAATACCCCTGGTGTAATGCCCCTGGTTAAATACCCCTGGTGTAATGCCCCTGGTTAATACCCCTGGTGTAATGCCCCTGGTTAATACCCCTGGTGTAATGCCCCTGGTTAAATACCCCTGGTGTAATGCCCCTGGTTAAATACCCCTGGTGTAATGCCCCTGGTTAAATACCCCTGGTGTAATACCCCTGGTGTAATGCCCCTGGTTAAATACCCCTGGTGTAATACCCCTGGTTAAATACCCCTGGTGTAATGCCCCTGGTTAAATACCCCTGGTGTAATGCCCCTGGTTAAATACCCCTGGTGTAATACCCCTGGTTAAATACCCCTGGTGTAATGCCCCTGGTTAAATACCCCTGGTGTAATGCCCCTGGTTAAATACCCCTGGTTTACACCACTCATTCCCAAACTATTATATGAAAATAGAACATACAAAACGTAGACAAATTGACAACAAAAAAAGCGGAATTAATATGAATAGATACAATAAATCATTATGTTTCATATCAGCCATTAAAGACAGGCTGGGGAGAGATACCTCCTACTCCTACTCCATCTTTCTAATTTCCTTTTTTAAAACTCTTCGTCTCTCGCTCCGCATTCGTTCAGTAACTCCCGGCTCAGTCTGAAGGTGGTGGGCAGGCAGAAGCATGCATGATGTCCCAATTTACACTGCTATAAATAAATAACCCTAACAGAGAGCGACAGAGAGTGAGATGAGACAGAGAGAGAGACCGATGAAAGTGAGAGGATAGAGACAAATACTTGAGGGGTGCTCTTGATCCTAAACCAAGTAATTATCACTAGTCTCATCTTAACACAGAGGCTTGTTATCAGACACTAGTCTCCTCTTAACCCAGATGTTATCAGTCCCTAGCCTCATCTTAACCCAGAGGCTTGTTATCAGTCACTAGTCTCATCTTAACCCAGAGGCTTGTCAGTAGAGCAGTACAACAACGTGTCCAGTAAGACCACCCCTCTCTCTCCCTCACCACACACAAACACACAGACACAAAAACAACTCTGAGGCTAAACTAAATGAAGGGCAACAAAAGAGAAGGCATCACAGAAGCCTCGTCAGACGAGATGCCTACAGAAGCCTCGTCAGACGAGATGCCTACAGAAGCCTCGTCAGAGGAGATGCCTACAGAAGCCTCGTCAGAGGAGATGCCTACAGAAGCCTCGTCAGAGGAGATGCCTACAGAAGCCTCGTCAGAGGAGATGTCTACAGAAGCCTCGTCAGAGGAGATGTCTACAGAAGCCTCGTCAGAGGAGATGTCTACAGAAGCCTCGTCAGAGGAGATGTCTACAGAAGCCTCGTCAGAGGAGATGTCTACAGAAGCCTCGTCAGAGGAGATGTCTACAGAAGCCTCGTCAGACGAGATGTCTACAGAAGCCTCGTAAGACGAGATGTCTACAGAAGCCTCGTCAGACGAGATGTCTACAGAAGCCTCGTCAGACGAGATGTCTACAGAAGCCTCGTCAGACGAGATGTCTACAGAAGCCTCGTCAGACGAGATGTCTACAGAAGCCTCGTCAGACGAGATGTCTACAGAAGCCTCGTCAGACGAGATGTCTACAGAAGCCTCGTCAGACGAGATGTCTACAGAAGCCTCGTCAGACGAGATGTCTACAGAAGCCTCGTCAGACGAGATGTCTACAGAAGCCTCGTCAGACGAGATGTCTACAGAAGCCTCGTCAGACGAGATGTCTACAGAAGCCTCGTCAGACGAGATGTCTACAGAAGCCTCGTCAGACGAGATGTCTACAGAAGCCTTGTCAGAGGAGATGTCTACAGAAGCCTCATAAGAGGATCAGAGCCTCTACCTCCAAGACAAACCTGACATAGAGCCTTGAAAGACCACATCGACAGGTAACACACACGCACATACAGAAACTGGAGAAATTGTTGTTTTCTTCAGTCTCTGGGTCCATCTGGAAAAACCTCATACTGAAGGGTCACTGGGCTTTGATGAGACAAGAGACAGAGGGGACACAGTGTTGTGTGTTTGTTCCAAACTGCCAATCTGTGTTCACAGCCCTTTATAATATGGTCTGTCCTTCCTAAAGCCTGTCTAGTCACTGGGAAGTCCCCAATTTTATACACTCTCCTCACCTTACTTCCCAGTCCTTGACCCGGCTCATCGTCCTAAACCCTGTCTAACACACAAGCCACACACAAAAACACCCACCCCGGCCATAATCATCTTAAAGGTTTACCAAAGTAACAACACAGTGTCGTCAAAGACTTAGTACCTTAGTTATAGGTAACCAGATCGTGACTACAACTACAAACATATTTATGTTTTAGCTTTTTTTTTTTACATATATTTATTAACTTATTTTAGGATATCTTCGGAACTACCCACAATGCACGATTTCTCAACATTTATATGGAGAACCGATGCTACCGAGCTAGTTCCAGCTGGCTAACGTCAGCTACTATCCATGCTAGCATGTAATTACATTCCAAACCAAGTGCTGGCGCTGGTGAGCTACTATGTACACGAAGAAGAAACCATATCAATTAATTTAGAAAAACTGCATTTCCTCTTTTCCTGTGTGTTTGGTAGTGGTAGTCGAGCGAGCGCACTAGCAGTTTTCCATTGTTTGTCGTTAGTGCAGTAATACCTACATATTGCAGTAATACCCTCATGGACGGTGTTACGACTCATTTGTGGCCCAAAAACGAAAAGCTAGCTTTGAAGTGGGACCAGTTTGTCCGGTTGAAGCGAGCGGATTGGAGTATTGGAACAGTATGTGGTGCTCATTTCACCCCAGAGGACTTCGATGGCTTAGTATGTATAACCAGTGGAAGGCAGGATTAGGTATGCGACTGACTGAAGCCAGGTGCTGGGCCGAGTGTGAATGTGAAGCCTGCAACCTGTATTTCCTACCGACCTACCGGTATCGCGAGTGTCAGCAGTGATGGCGATAAATCGGTTAAATTCAGTGTAGATTTACCTCACTATATCACTATTGGATTAGCTGACTCTCCCTCGGTTGGTGAAACGGCCTCTCTCTCTGAAGGCCTCTCCTTGGCTCTTCTGTGACTTTGGTAGTTAACTCAGCTGTCAATCTGTAATTCTCCGGTCTCTCTACTTTGTATCTGGATTTTTGTTGTTGTTGTGTTCTGTTGGTTGGGGCCTGTGCTCCACTAGTTGTTTCCTTGGCTCACTACTTAGCTATGTTGACCATGGTGGTTGGCTAACTAGGCTAGTTAGCTGACTAGGCTAGCTAGTAGGTTAAAATGACGAATTTAAAGCCTCCGGAATGGCGCAGCGATGTCCGGGGTACGGGATGGTTTGGCCGGCCAGGATGTCCTTGTCTCATCATGCTCTAGTGACTCCTTGTGGCGGGCCATGCACCTGCAAACTGACTTCGGTCATCAGTTGGACGGTGTTTCCTCTGACACATTGGTGCGGTTGACTTCCGGGTTAAGCCAGCAGTGTGTCAAGAAGCAGTGCGGCTTGGCAGGGTTGTGTTTCGGGAGGACGCATTGGCTCTCGACCTTCGCCTCTCCCGAGTCCGTACGGGAGTTGCAGAGATGAGACAAGACTAACTACCAATTGGATAACACGAAATTGGGGAGAAAAAGGGGTAAAAGTAAAACCAACTTTAGCTGGCTGGCTAAGATAACTGCATATACTCCTAACATTATGTGATAACATTATATATTTCCAAAACGTTGGTTTACTTTAATGTAGCTGTAAGCTAGGTGTTGATTGCAACTGGCTGACTCATGCAGTGCTAATGTAACGCTAGCAGGCTGGTAGGGGTAACGTTAGCAGGCTGGTAGGGGTAACGCTAGCAGGCTGGTAGGGGTAACGCTAGCAGGCTGGTAGGGGTAACGCTAGCAGGCTGGTAGGGGTAACGCTAGCAGGCTGGTAGGGGTAACGCTAGCAGGCTGGTAGGGGTAACGCTAGCAGGCTGGTAGGGGTAACGCTAGCAGGCTGGTAGGGGTAACGTTAGCAGGCTGGTAGGGCTAACGCTAGCAGGCTGGTAGGGCTAACGCTAGCAGGCTGGTAGGGCTAACGCTAGCAGGCTGGTAGGGGTAACGCTAGCAGGCTGGTAGGGGTAACGCTAGCAGGCTGGTAGGGGTAACGCTAGCAGGCTGGTAGGGGTAACGTTAGCAGGCTGGTAGGGGTAACGCTAGCAGGCTGGTAGGGGTAACGCTAGCAGGCTGGTAGGGGTAACGTTAGCAGGCTGGTAGGGGTAACGCTAGCAGGCTGGTAGGGCTAACGTTAGCAGGCTGGTAGGGGTAACGTTAGCAGGCTGGTAGGGGTAACGTTAGCAGGCTGGTAGGGGTAACGTTAGCAGGCTGGTAGGGGTAACGCTAGCAGGCTGGTAGGGCTAACGCTAGCAGGCTGGTAGGGCTAACGTTAGCAGGCTGGTAGGGGTAACGTTAGCAGGCTGGTAGGGGTAACGTTAGCAGGCTGGTAGGGGTAACGTTAGCAGGCTGGTAGGGGTAACGTTAGCAGGCTGGTAGGGCTAACGTTAGCAGGCTGGTAGGGGTAACGCTAGCAGGCTGGTAGGGGTAACGCTAGCAGGCTGGTAGGGCTAACGCTAGCAAGCTGGTAGGGGTAACGTTAGCAGGCTGGTAGGGGTAACGTTAGCAGGCTGGTAGGGGTAACGTTAGCAGGCTGGTAGGGGTAACGTTAGCAGGCTGGTAGGGGTAACGTTAGCAGGCTGGTAGGGGTAACGTTAGCAGGCTGGTAGGGCTAACGTTAGCAGGCTGGTAGGGCTAACGTTAGCAGGCTGTTAGGGTGTTATTGCAAACATTTCGGCTTAATTTTAAGTAAAAAATGTGTAGTTATTTCTGTTATAGGGAATTGGCTAGCTTGGCTGGGTCCTCCATATTACGTCACACCCTGCATTCTTTGGAATTCTGATCAGTTTTATGTTTAAAGTGAGGTGTAACTTTGTATTGGGAATTGTGATCCTTATGTTACATGTGGTTATGTTTATGCTACCTAACCTTTAAAGAGAATGTGATATGGTGACTGGTGAGAATGGGGTCAAGCTGTGTGGGATAATAAGGGACTGAGTGAGATTGGAGTCTAGCTTGGCCTCCCAGGTACAATGGAGGGACTAATCGCTCATATCTATGCCTGAAGTAACAACACACACACACACACACATACACGACTGCTGTGAGCTCAAAAGGTCCTGACTGTAACACAACCTTACACGCTAGAGAACACACTAGCTTAGAACAGGGCTGACAATACATGTATCAGCCAGGCCACAGGCCACGTAAGAACTGTTCTGCCAAAAGAAGCATGGACTGGGAGGGAGGGAAACAGAGGCAGTGTGTGTGTGTGCTTCTCACCTCCGGTGCGGCCCAGGCCGACATGGACAGCGGGGTGCAGGCTGCCCTCATTGTTGAGCAGGTGAGGCAGGTGGTGGTAGATGTTTGGCACCTGGAGAGGCTTCCTACTGGCCAGCTCCTTCAGCAGCTTCTGGGTCTCATCTGACCGAGATACAGGAAGGAATCATAGAGTTACAACTGGTAGAATGGTTGAGAAAAGGGGACCATCTCACTCTCCCAGAAGCTTGGCTGTTGCGTTAAAACCCGCCAATTCAGACAAAAAGAGGGTACTGGGTCTGCACTCAGAAAGATGTCGCATGAAGCTCACTTCATTTTTAGAATGTTGTATTATTTCACTGCATTGGGTACACAGACGTTACGGCTTTGCAGCCTTCTTCAGTGTGTAGGTACAATTTTATCTTCATTCAAAACAGCATTTGTAAAGAACAACTGATGAGTAGCTGGTGCTTCAAAATCAGGCTTGACATTCATCTGCCAATCAGGGATGTGGCTTTTCTGGTCTACCTGTATACAAGTTAGTTACAAAGAAATACAGAGTTATAGGGTATGAGAGCTGGCACGAAGGGCAATTCATGAATCAGTTGACTTCCAGTACCAGTCAAAAGTTTGGACACACCTACTCATTGAAGGGTTTTCCTTATTTTTACTATTTTCTACATTGTAGAATAATAGTGAAGACATCAAAACTATGAAATAACACATATGGAATTATATGTTTAAAAAGTGTTTAAAAAATATATTCAAAGTAGCCACCCTTTGCCTTGATGACAGCTTTGCAGACTCTTGGCATTCTCTCAACCAGCTTCCCCTGGAATGCTTTTCCAACAGTCTTGAAGGAGTTCCCACATATGCTGAGCACTTGTTGGCTGCTTTTTCTTCACTCTGCGGTCCAACTCATCCCAAACCATCTAAATTGGATGAAGGTCGGTTGATTGAAGTCCAGGTCATCCGATACAGTACTCCATCACTCTCCTTCTTGGTCAAATAGCCCTTACACTGCCTGGAAGTGTGTTGGGTCATTGTCCTGTTGAAAAATAGCTTCACGGTGGGAACCACACATGCGGAGATCATCGTTCACCTATTCTGCGTCTCACAAAGACATGGCGGTTAGAACCAAAAATCTCAAATTTGGATTCATCAGACCAAAGGAATGATTTCCACCGGTCTAATGTCCATTGCTCGTGTTTCTTGGCCCAAGCAAGTCTCTTCTTCTTATTGGTGTCCTTTGGTAGTCGTTTCGTTGCAGCAATTCGACCATGAATGCCTGATTCATGCAGTGTCCTCTGAACAGTTGATGTTGAGATGTGTGTGTTACTTGAACTCTGAAGCATTTATTTGGGCTGCAATTTCTGAGGCTGGTACCTCTAATGAACTTATCCTCTGCAGCAGTGGTAACTCCTTTCCTGTGGCTGTCGTCATGAGCCAGTTTCATCATAGCACTTCATGGTTTTTGCGACTGCACTTAAAGAAACTTTAAAAGTTCTTGAAATGTTCAGGATTGACTGACTTTCATGTCTTAAAGTAATGATGGACTGTCGTTTCTCTTTGCTTATTTGAGCTGTTCTTGCCATAATATGGACTTGGTATTTTACCAAATAGGGCTATCTTCTGTATACCAGCCCTACCTTGTCACAACACAACTGATTGGCTCAAACGCATTAAGGAGGAAATAAATTCCACAAATGAACAAGGTATTCATTTAAATTAATTCCAGGTGACTTCCTCATGAGTAGGTGTGTCCAAACAGTTGTTCTTCGTTTAAACCATGTGGAGATACAGAATTTAATTCATACATGTATATCCACATGTCTTCTCTTTGGAGTCATTTGTTGTCGTAATCACTGTGTGGTGGATGAACGTTTTCAATCCAAACGCAACGCAATTCATTAATAAAATGAATTTGTTCTAGAAAGTTTCTCGCAACTGGCGAATCAGTGATTCATAGAGTTAAACTGGTAGAACGGTTGAGAATCATAGCATTAGACTGGTAGAACGGTTGAGAATCATAGCATTAGACTGGTAGAACGGTTGAGAATCATAGCATTAGACTGGTAGAACGGTTGAGAATCATAGCATTAGACTGGTAGAACGGTTGAGAATCATAGCATTAGACTGGTAGAACGGTTGAGAAAAACAGTCATAGAATTAACAGAATGTTTGACAACAAAAAAAAATTATAGAAGCAGAACGAGTAGAACAATTCCATTCAGAGCAAAGTCCCGGGTGGAGGGGAGGATTAGAGCATGATGTTAATTCTAATTCAAGTCTAGCATGACTAAAGGCCTGGTTAGGATGGAGATGGTCTGAAGCCTGAGAGCAGCAGTAAGACTAAGGGGGCAGGCACTATTAGATAGACTGGATCATTCAGTTCTCCTCCTATCTAGTGTATCTCTTCTACATTAATGGCAGAGTTCCCAAAGGGGGGATTCAGCTTGAATGGGTCTTTTTGTGTGTGTATATTGTGATGGGTAACCTGAGAAGCTGGTAAATGTAGATCCATCCTGGGTGGATGGATGGGGGTGTGTGTGTACCTGAGAAGTTGGTAAATGTAGATCCATCCTGGGTGTGTCGGTGTGTGTAGATCCATCCTGGGTGGATGGATGGGGGTGTGTGTGTACCTGAGAAGCTGGTAAATGTAGATCCATCCTGGGTGTGTCGGTGTGTGGGTGGGTGGATGGGGGTGTGTGTGTACCTGAGAAGTTGGTGAGAGCGTCCTTGCTGCCGTTGGTCTCAGCGATGACCCGTCTGAACTGCTCCAGGATGTTGTTGAGCTCTGAGGAGCGCTGCAGGGTCCGGTGCTCGGCCACACGGAGGCGCTCTTTCAGGGCATGGAACTCCCTCTGGTACGCTACCAACTTCTCTATAGGGACAGAGAGGGGGACGGAGAGGGGGGGGGGGGGGGGGTTAGATCTTCTGCTCATTACTCCAACAATGTGTCCCAGTGTAGGCTAATAGTCATGTAACGTGTTCTAATACAAAATAGAATATGAAGTGCTGTTAGAACCTTCCAAACTGTTCTGTCAGCGGGCAGTACACTTCTCCCTGACCTCTATGTATCTTCAGAACACAACATCAATGTGATTTATCACTATACAGTAACAACAACCAATACAAGCAATAAACCCTGTGACAAAAGATCGCTCTGAGACCCAATCTGGCTCTGCTTCAGGCAGGCATACTCTATTTTCTAGATTGAAAACACACATAGCTATTGAGTTGTTAAAAGTGTCTGTTGTTATGGATGACCCTGCTCCTAAACCACTTCCCCCTTGAAGATAACATGTTTACAGCAAATGGGACACCAAACAAAGAGCTCTCTCCCTCTCTCCCCAGGACTAGAGCATGTGGGGGAGGGGTGGAGAGGAACCTTGTCATCCTCAGTGCAGTGACAACCACTCCCTCTCTGTCTTTTCTAGTCCCCTTATTGCCCGTTCTCTACCTCCTTGTCATCTCTTTCTCTCTTACACCCTACCTCTCTCTTCCCTCTTACACCCTACCTCTCTCTTTCCTCTTCCTCCGGTCACTCATCTCGCTCCTCCGCTCTTTCTCTCTTACACCCTACCTCTCTCTTCCCTTTTACACCCTACCTCTCTCTTCCCTCTTCCTCCGGTCACTCATCTCGCTCCTCCTCTCTTCCCTCTTCCTCCGGTCACTGATCTCGCTCCTCCTCTCTTTCCTCTGGTCACTCATCTCGCTCCTCCTCTCTTCCCTCTTCCTCCGGTCACTCATCTCGCTCCTCCTCTCTTTCCTCTGGTCACTCATCTCGCTCCTCCTCTCTTCCCTCTTCCTCCGGTCACTCATCTCGCTCCTCTCTTTCCTCTGGTCACTCATCTCGCTCCTCCTCTCATTCCTCTTCCTCTGGTCACTCATCTCGCTCCTCCTCTCATTCCTCTTCCTCCGGTCACTCATCTCGCTCCTCCTCTCATTCCTCTTCCTCTGGTCACTCATCTCGCTCCTCCTCTCTTCCCTCTTCCTCCGGTCACTCATCTCGCTCCTCCTCTCATTCCTCTTCCTCCGGTCACTCATCTCGCTCCTCCTCTCATTCCGTCCCCCCTCCTTTACCTCTTCTCCTCACTGTATTTCCCCGTACCCTCCTCCCTTCCTCTACCCCTCCTAATACCCTCTACATCCCCCTTCCCTCCAGTGCCATCCTGTCATAATTGTCAGTGTGATTCATGTGAAGGTGGTTAATTTATTCATGGTAGCTAGTGATGAGGGTGGGATGGGGCAGGACAGGGTCACTGACAAGCTTCAAACTGTCCTTATACACACACACACACACACACACTTATTCTTTCCACCAGCATCCCACTTGACCCAATGCTCTTTCCACCAGCATCCCACTTGACCCAATGCGCTTTCCACCAGCATCCCACTTGACCCAATGCTCTTTCCACCAGCATCCCACTTGACCCAATGCTCTTTCCACCAGCATCCCACTTGACCCAATGCGCTTTCCACCAGCATCCCACTTGACCCAATGCTCTTTCCACAAGAATACAGTCACACAATAATAACATTGCAGCACAACTCACCGACTAATGACATTATTGTTCGCTTGCATGCTGTGTGTGTCGTCTCACACCCATACTCAACCCACAATACCCAGACTCACACCCATACTCAACCCACAATATCCAGTCTCACACCCATACTCAACCCACAATATCCAGACTCACACCCATACTCAACCCACAATATCCAGACTCGCACCCATACTCAACCCAAAATATCCATACTCAACCCACAATATCCAGTCTCACACCCATACTCAACCCACAATATCCAGTCTCACACCCATACTCAACCCACAATATCCAGACTCACACCCATACTCAACCCACAATATCCAGTCTCACACCCATACTCAACCCACAATATCCAGTCTCGCACCCATACTCAACCCACAATATCCAGTCTCGCACCCATACTCAACCCACAATATCCAGACTCGCACCCATACTCAACCCACAATATCCAGACTCGCACCCATACTCAACCCACAATATCCAGACTCGCACCCATACTCAACCCACAATATCCAGACTCGCACCCATACTCAACCCACAATATCCAGTCTCGCACCCATACTCAACCCACAATATCCAGACTCGCACCCATACTCAACCCACAATATCCAGACTCGCACCCATACTCAACCCACAATATCCAGACTCGCACCCATACTCAACCCACAATATCCAGTCTCACACCCATACTCAACCCACAATATCCAGACTCACACCCATACTCAACCCAAAATATCCATACTCAACCCACAATATCCAGACTCACACCCATACTCAACCCAAAATATCCCACTCCCACTCCACCAGTAACACTCAGTCACCGATTCATGCAGCTGATGGTGTGATCATGACTGTTAATAAGGTATTAGTGTGTATGTGTTGCAATATTTATGTGGATGTGGGTGGCTGAGGTAACGTTTTGCTGAAATGATCTCTATTTTACCCTCTACCCCCTTCTCTCTCGCCCTCTCAATCCTCCCTCTTTCTTTTAGTGTCCTCTGGAGAACCAGGCATCGCTGCAAAAGGCCCTGTATAGGGGCAGGGGACTGGAACAATTCCCATACAACATGTTGAGACGGGCACAATCAAAATAAACCAAGACATTCATTAGAGCTTTGTTGTGTCATACCCAATTACAGAGTGGAAATGGAGAATGTGTGTGATGCTGAGAGCATGTGTTGAGAGAGAAATAAAGAGAGAGGATAGAATGATGAGCAGAACAGAACAGAGAAGAGAAGTCACATCAAATTGTCTCAAAGCCACTGATCTCCAGGGGTCTCATTTATTAACTGTGCGAACAAACAAAATATGCCCCAAAACATACAGTTGAAGTCAGAAGTTTACATACACTTAGGTTAGAGTCATTAAAACTCATTTTTCAGCCACTCCACAAGTTTCTTGTTAACAAACTATAGTTTTGGCAAGTCGTTTAGGACATCTACTTTGTGCATGACACGAATAATTTTTCCAACAATTGTTTACAGACAGATTATTTTACTTATATTTCACTGTATCACAATTCCAGTGGGTCAGAAGTTTACATACACTAAGTTGACTGTGCCTTTAAACAGCTTGGAGAATTCCAGAAAATGATGTAATTTGGAGGTTGGAGGTGTACCTGTGGATGTATTTCAAGGTCTACCTTCAAACTCTGTGCCTCTTCGCTTGACATCATGGGAAAATCAAAAGAAATCAGCCAAGACCTCAGAAAAGAAATTGGAGACCTCCACAAGTCTGGTTCATCCTTGGGAGCAATTTCCAAACTTCTGAAAGTACCACGTTCATCTGTACAAACATTAGTACGCAAATATAAACACCATGGGACCACACAGCCGTCATACCGCTCAGGAAGGAGACGCGTTCTGTCTCCTAGAGATGAACGTACTTTGGTGCAAAAAGTGAATTAATCCCAGAACAACAGCAAAGGACCTTGTGAAGATGCTGGAGGAAACAGGTACACAGGTATCTATATCCACAGTAAAACGAGTCCTATATCGACATAACCTGAAAGGCCGCTCAGCAAGGAAGAAGCCACTGCTCCAAAACCGCCATAAAAAAGCCAAAGATCGTACTTTTTGGAGAAATGTCCTCTGGTCTGATGAAACAAAAATAGAACTGTTTGGCCATAATGCCCATCGTTATGTTTGGAGGAAAAAGGGGGAGGCTTGCAAGCCGAAGAACACCATCCCAATCGTGAAGCTCGGGGGTGGCAGCATCATGTTGTGGGGGTGCTTTGCTGCAGGAGGGACTGGTGCACTTCACAAAATAGAAGGCATCATGAGGTAGGAAAATTATGTGGATATATTGAAGCAACATCTCAAGACATCAGTCAGGAAGTTAAACCTTGGTCGCAAATGGGTCTTCCAAATGGACAATGACCCCAAGCATACTTCCAAAGTTGTGGCAAAATGGCTTAAGGACAACAAAGTCAAGGTATTGGAGTGGCAATCACAAAGCCCTGACCTCAATCCTATAGAAAATTTGTGAGCAGAACTGAGAAAGCGTGTGCGAGCAAGGAGGCCTACAAACCTGTCTCAGTTACATCAGTTACACCAAGTTAAACGGTTCCAAACGTCTTCCATTTAAGAATGATGTAGGCCACTGTGTTCTTGGGGACCTTCAATGCTGCAGACATTTTTTGGTACACTTCCCCAGATCTGTGCCTCGACACAATCCTGTGTCATGACTCTCCTGTGAAGCTCCAAAGATCAGGTTTACAATGGATCTGACTTCCACCAGACCCCTCTCACCCGCAGAGGAGGGATTGATGTGGGGGTTTTATGATACCTCATGCCAATTGTAAATTGTATGCAGCAGAGGACTCTTTTAGATCTTCAGTAGTGGTGATTGGAATCTCTTTGTGTGTTTATCATTTAGTTAGTTAGTAGATAAACAATTAAATCAATGTGTGGTACAGAATGATCAGTAAAGCTGGGTTTGTGCAGATGCAAGGAGTATGCGACATTCAGAATTATGAGACTGATATGCGGTAATGATAAATAAATTACTGTTATCCATAGATATCTTTTATATCATCTAGAGTTTAATTCAGGAGATGGTAACTCGTTAAACTTATTCCGTGGTGCCCCAAATCCTATTGAGTTAATTGTTACATGATTTAATTTAATCGAGTAACAATTAAAAACATAGTGGATTCGATACATAAGTCATCAGATTAATGAAAGTCACATCATGACACCTGTCTCTGAGCTCTATGTACAAATTCCTTTGACCACATGGCTTGGTTTTTGCTCTGATATGCACTGTGGGACCTTATGTAGACAGGTGTGTGCCTTTCCAAATCATGTCCAATCAATTGAATTTACCACAGGTTGTCACGGATTCTCCCGGTACTGCTGCTCATACCGTTCACCAGCTCTGGAGGTCTACGTCACCGGCCTTCAAGGCTTCACTGAACCATCACCACCAACCCCGGACTGTCTTGTCTCATTACGCACACCTGGTTCCCATTCCCCCTGATTAGTATGTGTATGTATGCGCCCTCTGTTCCCCATTGTCCTTGTCGGTTATTGTTACCATGTCCATTGGTCCTTTGAGTACCTGTGCTGTTGTTTCGGCTTCCATGATACGGGTTATTGTGCACTTGTTTCAAGGGTCTCGTCCCGTGTATTGTTTAGAGGTTTACACCTCGCTCTTTTGTTTGGGTGGAGAAAATAAACCCCTCTATTACGTATTCCTGCGCCTGTCTCCAATCATCATGCACCTCAGCTCAATTTCGACTCTCATAGCAAAGGGTCTGAATACTTATGTAAATAAGCTATTTCTATTTTTAATACATTTGAAACATTTTCTAAAAACCTGTTTGTCATTATGGGGTATTGTCTGTAGATTGAGAGGGGGTGGAAACAATTTAAACAATTTTAGAATAAGGCTGTAACATAACAAAATGTGGAAAAAGTCAAGGGGTCTCAATACTTTCCAAATGCACTGTACCCCTTCTTTCTCCATCCACAAACACAGGCTACACAGACCAATGGACTTATGCTCCAGCAGATGAGCATCACCCAGTCACAACCATGAGAATGACAGAGGAAATGACACCACCCTATGAGGCATGGCTAGGGCTGTTGTAGTGACTGTATTACTGCCACACCAGCAGTCATGAGTCATGGCCGCAGTCACTGTAATCTCATTTTATGCACTCCGAACATGTGTTGGTAGTACCCAACTCGCTAATGGCCTGGTACTCAGGGCTCCATCGTCCCTCTAACCACTCTGACAGTAATACAAACATTTATCATCAAAACAGTACTGTGCTTCTAAAAAAAAATACAAAAAAAAATGTTTTTTTGCCTCACTGTGATGATCAATTTCAAGAAAGAAGTTCAACACAAGGTTGAGTGGAAAACATGGTCATTGTAGATGTTGTTTCAAAGTCTAACACAACAAAATGGGTTGCGCTTTCTAAGGTGATTCACTCAAAACACCATATGCATATTAGAATGCATGAACCTATTCACAAGACCAAGCCCAAAATGTCATTCATTTTCCTTAAAATGATGATTGTCCCGTTATACAATACATAGGCTACCTCATATTACACACAGCAGAAAAACATAAAACAAAACTGATTTAAGATGTCTTTGGTACATGATTGGTCTAGCCCAGTTGTTCCCAACATTTTTACAGTCCCGTACTCCTTCAAACATTCAACCTCCAGCTGTACCCCCTCTAGCACCAGGGTCAGCGCACTCTCAAATGTTTGTTTTTTTGCCATCATTGTAAGCTTGCCACATACACACACACTATACGATATTTTGAATAAACATAAGAATGACTGAGTTTTTGTCACAACCCGGCTCGTGGGAAGTGACAAAGAGCTCTTATCGGACCAGGGCACAAATAATGATCAATACATTTTGCTCTTTATTTAACCATCTTACATATAAAACCTTATTTGTTCATTGAAAATTGTGAATAACTCACCACAGGTTAATGAGAAGGATGTGCTTGAAAGGATGCTCATAACTCTGTAATGTTGTATTGTATTGGAGAGTCTCAGTCTTAAATCATTTCCCACACACAGTCTGTGTCTGTATTTAGTTTTCATGCTAGTGAGGGCAGAGAATCCACTCTCACATAGGTACGCGGTTGCAAAGAGCTCCAACTTTTTAATCATAGCCTCAATTTTGTCCCGCACATTGAATATAGTTGCGGAGAGTCCCTGCAATCCTACATTCAGATCATTCAGGTGAGAAAAAACATCACCCAGATTGGCCAGTCGTGTGAGAAACTCATCATCATTCAAGCGGTCAGACAAGTGAAAATTATAGTCAGTAAAGGAAACTTTAAGCCCGTCTCTCAATAAAAAAAAAAGGGTCAATACTTTGCCCCTTGATAACCAGCTCACTTCTGTATGTTGTAAAAGCGTTACATGGTCGCTGCCCATATCATTGCATAGTGCAGAAAATACACGAGGGTTCAGGGGCCTTGCTTTAACAACATTAACCATTTTCACTGTAGTGTCCAAAACGTCTTTCAAGCTGTCAGGCATTCCCTTGGCAGCAAGAGCCTCTCGGTGGATGCTGCAGTGTACCCAAGTGGTGTCGAGGGCAACTGTTTGCACACGTGTTACCACTCCACTATGTCTCCCTGTAATGGCTTTTGCGCCATCAGTAGTGATACCAACACATCTTGACCCCTATTTGAGGTCACAAAGCTGTCCAGTACTTTAAAAATATCCTCTCCTGTTGTCCTGGTTTCCAGTGGTTTGCAATTAAGGATGTCTTCCTTAATTGACCCCCCATAAACGTAACGGACATATACCAGGAGCTGTATACCAGGAGCTGTGCCAGGCCCGCCACGTCTGTTGACTCATCCAGCTGTAACACATATAATTCACTGGCTTGTATGCGAAGCAGTAAATGTTTCAAAACATCTCCTGCCATGTCACTGATGCGTTGTAAAACCGTGTTTGACGAAGACATTGTCTGTATAGTTCTTTTTGCCTTTTCCCTCAGCATTGTCCCAGACATATTTGCGGCAGCAGGAAGAAGTCCTCCACAATAGTATGAGGCTTGCCTGTCCTAGCCACTCGGTAGCTCACCATATAAGATGCTTCTAGTACCTTCTTATTAATGGTATCTGTTGCTTTTTATACATCTTACTAATCGAAAGTAGTCTTAATTCTCGCTCAAAAAACTCCTGTGGCTTATTTTTTTTTTTGTTTCTAAATGTCTGCACAAGAGTGAAGGTTTTATCAAGTTGTGAGATAGTACTTTTGCACATATAATACACTGTGGCTGAGGAAAGACACGACTCCCAATATAAGTGAACCCCAAATCAATGTAGTTCTCATCATATTTGCGCCTCTTCGATGGTCCAACGTCACTGTCTGTTGTTCGGTGCTTTCCCAGGTAAGAATGCAGTTGCTCTTCGGCTGCATCAGATTCACAACTGTCAGTGTCCATGCTAGCTGGGCTAACAACAAATGTAGAATTACTGTGCTCGTGGAAGCAGAACAACTTGTGTCGTCGACAGGTGCAGGTGTAGTACTGCTGTTAGTAGCAGTACTACCAGTAGAGCTGGTATGTGTCTCTATGGGCTTTACTTTTTTTTATCATTTATCAATTTTCATACAAACAGAATGAGCAGCAGCTACATATGAAGTGGAATTCCTGCGAGAGAGTAACAGTTAATGTGATTGGAAGTTAATTATTTTACTAGGCTTCCTGTATTTGACATTGTGTTGTTATTTCGCTGAACACTAGATGGTTTAATTGTATTTTTGGCAGTGAAACGAGGCTACTCAGGCGAGAGAAGAAAAAAAAACCTCCCCTAAATGTATAGCCCCGTTTGCAAATATAAATGGACTGTTTGAAATTGTGAAGAAATATTTGGCGTACCCCCGACGGCATTGCCAGGCATACCTGGTCTAGCCTAAATTTAACATATTTTAGTAATCGCCTTTGAGTCTGGGCTATATTATTATGCATACTGGATGGACTGGTTACCTAATGCCACGCTCCAAACTCTTTATACAAGAGTCTGGGAGAGAACGTATAGGCCTAGACGCTACAAACTCTTTATACAAGAGTCTGGGAGAGAACGTATAGGCCTAGACGCTACAAACTCTTTATACAAGAGTCTGGGACAGAACGTATAGGCCTAGACGCTACAAACTCTTTATACAAGAGTCTGGGAGAGAACGTATAGGCCTAGACGCTACAAACTCTTTATACAAGAGTCTGGGACAGAACGTATAGGCCTAGACGCTACAAACTCTTTATACAAGAGTCTGGGACAGAACGTATAGGCCTAGGCGATGATGTTGCTTCACTGATTGTGCAAGACGGTTTACAGTTAGCCTACAATTATAGTACATTTGTATTTTATTTTGAATGGCTTAGTAAATAGGACATTTCATAAATTTTCATAATTAATAGGCTGACGTGTGTTTTAATCTCCTCTCTCTCCTTCATTCCTCCTTAGCTGCAGGAACAGGGTTGGAGAGCCCATGGCATACAGAGTACTGGGTAGATGCAGGAACAGGGTTGGAGAGCCCATGGCATACAGAGTACTGGGTAGCTGCAGGAACAGGGTTGGAGAGCCCATGGCATACAGAGTACTGGGTAGCTGCAGGAACAGGGTTGGAGAGCCCATGGCATACAGAGTACTGGGTATCTGCAGGAACAGGGTTGGAGAGCCCATGGCATACAGAGTACTGGGTATCTGCAGGAACAGGGTTGGAGAGCCCATGGCATACAGAGTACTGGGTAGCTGTAGTAACAGGGTTGGAGAGCCTATGGCATACAGAGTTTGGCCGGAATATCACCTGTTACGCAGCAAGAGGCTGCATGCTCCTCAAACAGTGGTTGATGCATGGAGTGAAATAACCACAGTAACCTACCCAGCATGATTGAAAACAAACCAGCAGGAAAGTGGCCTCCAATCACTATTAGAGTGCATATGGATGACATGTCTTTTTACCCCTATTCCTGCCCCTGTTCCTGCCCCGGTTCCTTCCCATTTCATAACGGGCCATTCTAAATCAAAACAAATTGTACATATTAGTAAAGACAAGATTAAATTGAGAATAATCTGATGAGTGAAAATAAGATCACTTGATGAGAGAACAGCGTATGGAGCCTGAGGCAAGGAACAGAACGCCAGTTTTATTTGTGACTTTCTCAAATCATCAATATCCTTTAGTCGTGTCATGCAGCCGATATGTTTTGATTTCTAAGACATTCTAAGGTTTGTATCATTCACAACTACAGCTGCCAAATAACTCTGAATCTAACATATAGGACCTGTTTGAAATGATCACTTTTACGCTCAACATGACACTTTAAATGCACACTTGCTCTGAAATGGGAAAAATATAGATATTTTATTGAGCTAAGTTCAATATCAGTGCCTTCTGTAACTATTGGGACTCTGTTCTCCAGCACTTGGGATTTGAAATGATATAAATAACTATGACGTTAAAGTGCAGACTGTCAGCTTTAATTTGAGTGTATTATCATCCATACCGGGTGAACGTTTAGAAATGAAAGCACTTTTTGTACATGTCGTATCTTTGGTCCCGTCTCCTTCACTCCTCTGTGCACCTTCCCATTTACACCAGAGATCTGTGGATAATGATGAGATGCACGTCTCCGCCCAAATAATGGGAGTCGTTGTCCCAAAGTCAGGAAGGCAGGTGACAAGCTTAGATCCAAAATAAACCCATAGAAACACATTGGGCTTATTTTGGACAGATTTAAATGAGAGTGAAACCTCTCACGTGAAGTGACCGATTTCTGTTGGACCGAAGCTCAAATGCAAATAGCGAGTTGAAACCGCTTGTCAGAGAAGAACATGTGATCTCTCAACTTTGTTGGTGTGAGAGGCAGGGGGAGGGGATTTGTGTGTGTTTAAACCATAGAGTCAGGAAGGCAGGTGACAAGCTTAGATCCAAAATAAACCCATAGAAACACATTGGGCTTATTTTGGACAGATTTAAATGAGAGTGAAACCTCTCACGTGAAGTGAGAGGTTTCACTCTCATTTAAATCTGTCCAAAATAAGCCCAATGTGTTTCTATGGGTTTATTTTGGATCTAAGCTTGTCACCTGCCTTCCTGACTCTATGGTTTAAACACACACAAATCCCCTCCCCCTGCCTCTCACACCAACAAAGTTGAGAGATCACATGTTCTTCTCTGACAAGCGGTTTCAACTCGCTATTTGCATTTGAGCTTCGGTCCAACAGAAATCGGTCATATGGACACAAACACATTGAGACATTATTTTACTGTAATAGAGAAGTTAACGTGTCTAACAATACCCTTTTTATGTCTCAACTCTCAAAATGACCGCAAAGTTGACTACTAAAACGAGAGTATAAATGAAGATTCTGTAAAATGCTCAGTTTGTCGGGCTCGGCATTGGCGTACCACTAGCAGCATTTTAACCAAAGACCGTTATACTAGCTGTCTAGTTAGTCTGCGTTTTAGAAATGGGCAATAAGCATAAAACATCATTATAAGGGATTGGAATTGGAATCATTATAAGGAATTGGAATTGGAATCATTATAAGGAATTGGAATTGGAATCATTATAAGGAATTGGAATTGGAATCATTATAAGGAATTGGAATTGGAATCATTATAAGGAATTGGCAACTCATTCTGAGAAATAAGGTAGGCCACTTGATTTAAACATCTGAACCAAGTGGACAGGCTAACATGCTTTTCAAACAGTTGGAGACAGACAGAAGGGAGTGTTCATAACAACTCAACTGTTCAACCTTGTCATCTTGCAAATAGAGCCAAGTTGGCTAAACTTGAAATATTAAGATTAGCTGGCTAATCACTAGAACGTGGGCTTGAGAGATTGTTGAAGAGACCGGTGTTCATTTTATATAGCCTAATACCTGCTACAAGAAGTGCAAATTGCGTAACGCATGGTTCTAGATAAATTTGTAACAAAATGTCATTTTCATAGACTTGAAAGCCAGATCATTAATTTTTGCAAATAAAAAAAGCAGGTTAATCTATTTAGATAAATAATAAATTATTAGTGGGTCTTATGGTTGTGGAAGTCTTCTATTCAGCCTAGGTATAACTTCACAAGCCCTGAATTCATTAGATTATTGCTGACTGATTGAAATGCAGTGTATGGCCTGGTGCATAGCCAGATAACATACAGTAGACCAACTCACATTCAGTTCTTCTGAAATACATTTTCTTCACATCATGTTTCTTTAGACCTGCCGGAAATAAATATTGGATTTATTGTGATGGTTTATGTTACATTTATTAGATAGTTTTTTATGTAGAAGTTCCAGAGGCACCAGCTTGTTTGATGGAGGCATGGAGATGCTAAATGTGTTTCTATTAATTAACGGTCAGAAGACCAGCAGTCTTCTGCATGACAATAACCAGATGACAACATTTCATGACTGCCACCGCCCTGGTCAAGGCAGGTCCATAATTCTAACATTGTAAAAACAGACAGACACAGACAGACAGACAGACAGACAGACACACAGACAGACAGACACACAGACAGACACACAGACAGGACACTGAAGTTTGGCAGAGTGACAGACAGACACACAGACAGACAGACAGACAGACAGGACACTGAAGTTTGGCAGAGCGACAGACAGACACACAGACAGACAGACAGACAGACAGGACACTGAAGTTTGGCAGAGCGACAGACAGACAGACAGACAGACAGACAGGACACTGAAGTTTGGCAGAGCGACAGCAGTAGGAACCATGTCGACATTTCAGTCAAGCAACAGCCTTAAAGAAAATAGGTTGTGTGTGAATGGTATGTGTGGTCCAAGAACAACCATAAGACTGTGTGACAATGGTCCTGTTTTCCTCCCTAATCAGGATTGTGAATGTGGGGGCGGATGAGAACGGGAGAAGGGATGAATGAGAAGTAGTGTGCAGCAGACGAAGACACTCAGCCTGGGAAGAGGAAGGAGAAAGTGTCCCGTTAGTTAACTGACTTAATGGAGGACAGACTGTAGAAGCCTGTTCCTGTTCATTATGAGGTAGACCATCATCTGGGCTAGAGTGTGTGTGTGTTAGGGCTGCCACAATTACTGTATAACCCACGAGTATGGATGGACAACATGGAATTACTGTATAACCCACGAGTATGGATGGACAACATGGAATTACTGTATAACCCACGAGTATGGATGGACAACATGGAATTACTGTATAACCCACGAGTATGGATGGACAACATGGAATTACTGTATAACCCACGTGTATGGATGGACAACATGGAGTTATTGTATAACCCACGAGTATGGATGGACAACATGGAGTTACTGTATAACCCACGAGTATGGATGGACAACATGGAATTACTGTATAACCCACGAGTATGGATGGACAACATGGAATTACTGTATAACCCACGAGTATGGATGGACAACATGGAATTACTGTATAACCCACGTGTATGGATGGACAACATGGAGTTATTGTATAACCCACGAGTATGGATGGACAACATGGAGTTACTGTATAACCCACGAGTATGGATGGACAACATGGAATTACTGTATAACCCACGAGTATGGATGGACAACATGGAATTACTGTATAACCCACGAGTATGGATGGACAACATGGAATTACTGTATAACCCACGAGTATGGATGGACAACATGGAATTACTGTATAACCCACGAGTATGGATGGACAACATGGAATTACTGTATAACCCACGTGTATGGATGGACAACATGGAGTTATTGTATAACCCACGAGTATGGATGGACAACATGGAGTTACTGTATAACCCACGAGTATGGATGGACAACATGGAATTACTGTATAACCCACGAGTATGGATGGACAACATGGAATTACTGTATAACCCACGAGTATGGATGGACAACATGGAATTACTGTATAACCCACGAGTATGGATGGACAACATGGAATTACTGTATAACCCACGAGTATGGATGGACAACATGGAATTACTGTATAACCCACGTGTATGGATGGACAACATGGAATTACTGCCATAACACATAATATATATACACATACACATATATATATATATTTTTATACATACATACATACATATAATATACATATATATATTTTTTTTTTTATGCAATTAGAGCGGTTATTGCGGTGACTGCGATCATTTAGCTGGCCAATTACAGTCATCCAAAATTCCATGATCGTCACAGCCCTCGTGTTTGTGTACGTACTGTGTACTGTGTGTGTGTACGTACTGTGTACTGTGTGTGTGTGCACGTACTGTGTACTGTGTGTGTGTGCACGTACTGTGTACTGTGTGTGTGTGTGCACGTACTGTGTACTGTGTGTGTGTGTGTGCACGTACTGTGTACTGTGTGTGTGTGTGTGTGTGTGCACGTACTGTGTACTGTGTGTGTGTACGTACTGTGTACTGTGTGTGTGTGTGCACGTACTGTGTGTGTGTGTGTGCACGTACTGTGTGCTGTGTGTGTGCTGTGTGTGTACGTACTGTGTACTGTGTGTGTGTGCACGTACTGTGTACTGTGTGTGTGTGCTGTGTGTGTACCCTTATCCTGAAGAGCAGGGCACAAACACTTCACCAGAGTTTCCGGGCGAAGGGTTTTGTCAGCACTCTCTCCCTCCACCTCTTCCCCCCTCGGCTCCTCTCCCTCCCTTCTATAATCTTGGCCCTTGGCTTCGCCTCTCTCTGTCTTTCTCTCCCTTTGGCCCCATTAGAAGCATCTGGCTGAGAGAGTCCCTATCTCTCAGCGTCAGAAAATATCACCACACAACCCATAGCAACACACACACAGCACATCGCAACACAAAGACCACAAAACAGATATATACAGGCTTTTCCTATCTCCATCCCTCTCTCGCTCTCATTCTGTCTCCCTCTCTCTACGGGCATCAGAATTCCCCTCCGTTATCTTCAGAGTCAGTAGCATTCGTTTGTCATAATAACACCTTTCTCCAGCTATTTTGGGACCATTGTGTTTGCAATGAACTGACAAAGGAACGACAGACCAGAGCTGAGAGGAGAAACATGCCCACGGACGGAAAGAGAGAAAATGGAAGGAAGTGTTAGAGGAGAGGAGGTAGAACTGGAGGGAGGGATTTATTTGAACTTTGAACCTTTTTAACCTCAACTGTGCTGATGAGCCTAATAGTAATGTCTCCTTCCATTACACTGTTTACTGAAAGCAGCCAACTCTCACCGCAGATATCAGCACTTAGACTTCTGTTCCCATAGAGCAGTTGTTGTTCCATAGGTTCTGCACTGACCTCCATTAGCAAGGTCTCGTCAATAGAGAGTAGCTCAGCGCTGTGGAGTAAACTTCTGTCCGAGATCTTGCTGCCCTACATTCCGAGATCTCACAAATTGAGACGTGCACATACTTGTGGGTCATTCAGTAGGCTGCTTGACCATTTAGAAAGCTGATTCTCAGAGTCATGTGACGAGATGGGAGTGGCAATAAATTGATATGTTGGATTATTCAATAATGCGAAAACAACTGTTTCGCAATTATGACACACACAAAATCAACTGTTACACACAAACACACTCAAGTCTCTTAAATGCAGAGCCACCTTACACAATCCAAGAAACATAGGTCTAAAGCCACAGAGACAGACACAGTTAGCATCTAGGCATATCCACACCATTCTCACAGTGTTCTCTGCATGCCCACTAACACTGAGCTTTCAAATACTTCACTTTCAGAGTGACTCACTGCCTGAGGCTAAGCAGACTAAACACCCACACGGAAACGAGAATTAAAGAAAGTAGGACCATGGGTGAAAGAAAGGGGGGACAATGAAATATACTGGATAAAGAGGAGAGAGATGACTTGAGATGACGATCAGAGACGCCGAGAGAGATGACGATCAGAGACCCGGAGAGAGATGGCGATCAGAGACCCAGAGAGAGATGGCGATCAGAGACCCCGAGAGAGATGGCGATCAGAGACCCCGAGAGCGATGACGATCAGAGACCCAGAGAGAGATGACGATCAGAGACCCGGAGAGTGATGACGATCAGAGACCCCGAGAGAGATGGCGATCAGAGACCACGAGAGAGATGGCGATCAGAGACCCCGAGAGAGATGGCGATCAGAGACCCCGAGAGAGATGGCGATCAGAGACCCCGAGAGAGATGACGACCAGAGACCCCGAGAGAGATGCCGATCAGGGACCCCGAGAGAGATGCCGATCAGGGACCCCGAGAGAGATGGCGATCAGGGACCCCGAGAGAGATGGCGATCAGAGACCCCGAGAGAGATGGCGATCAGAGACCCCGAGAGAGATGACGATCAGGGACCCCGAGAGAGATGACGATCAGGGACCCCGAGAGAGATGACGATCAGGGACCCCGAGAGAGATGACGATCAGGGACCCCGAGAGAGATGACGATCAGAGACCCCGAGAGAGATGACGATCAGAGACCCCGAGAGAGATGACGATCAGGGACCCCGAGAGAGATGACGATCAGGGACCCCGAGAGAGATGACGATCAGGGACCCCGAGAGAGATGACGATCAGGGACCCCGAGAGAGATGACGATCAGGGACCCCGAGAGAGATGACGATCAGGGACCCCGAGAGAGATGACGATCAGAGACCCGAGAGAGACGACGAGAAAGACAAGCAAAAGAGGGCAAGACTAGGGAAAGAAAGAAGAAAGTGAGAAAGACGGTACAACAGAAAGAGGGATATAGAGACAGAAAGACAGGGGATTGGTTGTGAGAGGAAGTGATGAATTGTAAAACAAGCTCTTTAGGCTTAATCAGTGTTTATCTAATCTAATGTATACCAGGGAGAGATGCAAGCTATGGTACAGCCAATCAGTGTTTATCTAACCTAATTTATACCAGGGAGAGACAAGATCAGTAACATCCCAGGGAGGGAGCGGTGTCCGGGAGGCTAAACAACACTTGGCTATCGTGCCCAGACAGCACACTGGTCTGAATGTGAGAAACACAAGAGACACTTATCCATAGCCAGCACAACTCTGCTTAGCTATGGAGTCTGACTGACGGTTGGTCCAGGGAGAGCAGCCAATGAGTGTCTATGAATACAAAGTATTGTGCCACACTACACTGCTCTGTAACTCGCCCTGGATGACATTTGGGAAGGTGTCCGTCTGTCTGTGCTCCTCCTCCTAACGCAGACACAAACAGAACCCTAAAACCACACATGCACAAGGCTGTGTGTAAACAACACTACAACCACACATGCACAAGGCTGTGTGTAAACAACACTACAACCACACATGCACAAGGCTGTGTGTAAACAACACTACAACCACACATGCACAAGGCTATGTGTAAACAACACTAAAACCACACATGCACAAGGCTGGGTGTAAACAACACTAAAACCACACATGCACAAGGCTGGGTGTTTGAGTGGAGGAAGAATGCATGCAGTTCCATTTGGCAAATCTGACCATAAAACTATCCTGCTTACATGCAAACACTCGAAACAGGAAGTACCAGTGACGAGCTCAATACAGAAGTGGTCCGATGAAGCGGACGCTATGCTAAAGTAATGTTTTGCTAGCACAGACTGGAATATGTTCCGGGATTCATCCGATGACAATGAGCAGTTTACCACATCAGTCACCGGCTTCCTTAATAAATGCATCGATGACATTGTACCCAAATTGACCGTACATATCCTAACCAGAAGCCATGGATAACAGGCAACATCCACATCAGGCTAAAGGCTAGAGCTGCCGCTTTCAAGGAGCGGGACACTAACCCGGACGCTTATAATAAATCATGCTACGCCATCCGACAAACCAATAAACAAGCAAAGCGACAACATAGGACTAAGACCGAGTAACTACACCGGCTCTGACGCTCGTCGGCTGTGGCAGGGCTTGCCAACTATGACAGATTAAAGGGAAGCCCAGCCGCGAGCTGCCCAATGACACAAGCCTACCAGATGAACTGAGAGCCTTTTATGCTCGCTTCGAGGCAGGCAACACTGAACCATGCATGAGAACACCAGCTGTTCCGGACGACTGCATGATCACGCTCTCCGTGCTGATGTGAGTAAGACCTTTAAACAGGAAAACATTCACAAGGCCGCAGAACCAGACATATTACCTGGGTGTGTACTCAAGAGCATGCGTTGACCAGCTGGCAAGCGTCTTCACTGACATTTTCAACCTCTCCCTGACCCAGTCTGTAATAACTACATGTTTCAAGCAGACCAACATAGTCCCTGTGCCCAAGAATGCCAAAGTAACCTGTCTAAATTACTATCTCCCCATAGCACTCACATCAAAACCATTATCCCAGACACCCTGGACCCACTCCAATTTGCATACTGTCCCAACAGATCCACAGATGATGCAATCTCTATTGCACTCCACACTGCCCTTTCCCACCTGGACAAAAGGAACACCTACAGTGGGGCAAACAAGTATTTAGTCAGCCACCAATTGTGCAAGTTCTCTCACTTAAAAGATGAGAGAGGCCTGTAATTTTCATCATAGGTACACTTCAACTGTGACAGACAAAATGAGAAAAAAAATCCTGAAATCACATTGTAGGATTTTAAATTAATTTATTTGCAAATTATGGTGGAAAATAAGTATTTTAACAAAAGTGTATCTCAATACTTTGTTATATACCCTTTGTTGGCAATGACAGAGGTCAAACGTTTTCTGTAAGTCTTCACAAGGTTTTCACACACTGTTGCTGGTATTTTGGCTCATTCCTCCATGCAGATCTCCTCTAGAGCAGTGATGTTTTGGGGCTGTTGCTGGGCAACATGGACTTTCAACTCCCTCCAAAGATTTTCTATGGGGTTGAGATCTGGAGACTGGCTAGGCCACTCCAGGACCTTGAAATGCTTCTTACGAAGCCACTCCTTCGTTGCTCGGGCGGTGTTTTTGGGATCATTGTCATGCTGAAAGACCCAGCCACGTTTCTTCTTCAATGCCCTTGCTGATGGAAGGAGGTTTTCACTCAAAATCTCACTATACATGGCCCCATTCATTCATTCCTTTACACGGATCAGTCGTCCTGGTCCCTTTGCAGAAAAACAGCCCCAAAGCATGATGTTTCCACCCCCATGCTTCACAGTAGGTATGGTGTTCTTTGGATGCAACTCAGCATTCATTATCCTCCAAACACGACGAGTTGAGTTTTTACCAAAAGGTTCTATTTTGGTTTCATCTGACCATATGACATTCTCCCAATCTTCCACTGGATCATCCAAATGCTCTCTAGCAAACTTCAGACGGGCCTGGACATGTACTGGCTTAAGCAGGGGGACACGTCTGGCACTGCAGGATTTGAGTCCCTGGCGGCGTAGTGTGTTACTGATGGTAGTCTTTGTTACTTTGGTCCCAGCTCTCTGCAGGTCATTCACTAGGTCCCCCCGTGTGGTTCTGGGATTTTTGCTCACCGTTCTTGTGATCATTTTGACCCCACGGAGTGAGATCTTGCGTGGAACACCAGATCGAGGGAGATTATCAGTGGTCTTGTATGTCTTCCATTTCCTAATAATTGCTCCCACAGTTGATTTCTTCAAACCAAGCTGCTTACCTATTGCAGATTCAGTCTTCCCAGCCTGGTGCAGGTCTACAATTTTGTTTCTGGTGTCCTTTGACAGCTCTTTGGTCTTGGCCATAGTGGAGTTTGGAGTGTGACTGTTTGAGGTTGTGGACAGGTGTCTTTTATATTGATAACAAGTTCAAACAGGTGCCATTAATACAGGTAATGAGTGGAGGACAGAGGAGCCTCTTATAGAAGAAGTGACAGGTCTGTGAGAGCCAGAAATCTTGCTTGTTTGTAGGTGACCAAATACTTATTTTCCACCATAATTTGCAAATAAATTCATTAAAAATCCTACAATGTTATTTTCTGGATATTTTTTTCTCTAATTTTGTCGGTCATAGTTGAAGTATACCTATGATGAAAATTACAGGCCTCTCTCATCTTTTTAAGTGGGAGAACTTGAACAATTGGTGGCTGACTAAATACTTTTTTGCCCCACTGTATATGAGAATGCTGTTCATTGACTTCAGCTCAGGGTTCAACACTGTGTGCCCTCAAAGCTCATCACTAAGGACCCTGGGACTGAACACTTCCATCTGAAACTGTATCCTGAACTTCTTGACAAGACCCCCCAGGTGGTGAGGGTAGGCAACAACACATCCGCCACACTGACCCTCCTGTACTCCCTGTTCACCCACGACTGCGATCTGCGCACGACTCCAACACCATCATTAAGTTTCCCGACCACACGAATGTGGTAGGCATGATAACTGACAATGATGAGACAGCCTATATTGAGGAGGTAAGAGACCTGGCAGTGTGATGCCAGGATAACCTCTCCCTCAATGTCAGCAAGACAAAGGAGCTGATCATGGACTACAGGAAACAGAGGGCTGAGCATGCCCCCATTCACATAGACAGGGCTGAAGTGGAGTGGGTTGAGCGCTTCAAGTTCCTAGGTCCACATTACTAAGGATCTATCATAGTCCAAACACACCAACACAGTCATGAAGAGGCCACAACAACGACTCTTCCCCCTCAGGAGGCTGAAAAGATTTGGAATGGGGCCCTCAGATCCTCAGTCAGTTCTACAGCTCTACCATTGAGAGCATCTCGACTAGCTGCATCACTGCTTGGAATGGCAACTGCTTGGCATACAACAGTTTACACCCAAAAACTATTTAATCAATTTTAGAATAAGGCTGTAACAAAATGTGGAAAAGGTCAAGGGGTATGAATACTTTCCGAAAGCCAAGTTATCATTGCTCATTGTGCATCTATTACTACACATTTTACTTTTCTATTATTTCTCTATTTTCTTTCTCTCTGCATTGTTGGGGAGGGCCTGTAAGTAAGCATTTCACTTTTAGTCCACATCTGTTGTTTACGAAACATATGACAAATACATTTGAGTTTCACAATCCTTCCTCCAGTTTTAGGAATTAACGATGACAGACATGTTATATCATGCAGTGCATGATCGAGGCCTATTCCTGGGTGTCTCTCGTTCTCTTTTCGTTCTTTTAATTTGTGAGGATTTCTGATTTCAGTATGTGTGTGGCAGGGTTTCCGTTAGGGTTGGGGTTTTGGCCAATAAAAAAATAAAGCCTATAAATAAAACTGTTGACCGGCAAAAGAAATATCTTTGCAAAACAAGGCTTTTTATTAATTGATGGAAATACCAGTCAAAGGGAAAACATTTGACCGTCATGCTTACCGGTCTATAGGAACATTTCCATAATTTTGTGGAATTAAAATTCTCATCTGTGTCATGTATTTTATTTATCCAACACAATTAATACACAAGCGCACAGCTTACAGAGCCTATTTTGAGCGGGATTTATCCTGTAGCTCCACAGCAGGTTGCTGCTGAAGTAAAACGTGCTTTCAGAAGCCAATTTATTGCGCAACAATTCTAAATGCAATCAGCTATTAAAAACAGTTTTGGTGCAAGATTAAAAAGAGCTACTATTTTTATTTCTCAACTGGTAATTGAAGCAAGCCTGTCATTGTAACGGCGTTCTTCGTTCGTTGAAAGAGAGTCGGACCGAAATGCAGCGTGGTGGTTACTCATGTCTTTAATGAATGAATGGTGACGATACATGAAATAACTAATAAATACAAAAACAACAAACGGAACATGAAACCTAAATACAGCCTATCTGGTGAACACTACACAGAGACAGGAACAATCACCCACGAAAGACAAAGCGAACTCAGGCTACCTAAATACGGTTCCCAATCAGAGGCAACGAGAAGCACCTGACTGCTGATTGAGAACCGCCTCAGGCAGCCAAGCCTATACAACACCCCTAATCAGCCGCGATCCCAAATACTACAAACCCCAATACGAAACAACACACAAAAACCCCTGTCACACCCTGGCCTGACCAAATATATAACGAAAACACAAAACACTAAGACCAAGGCGTGACAGTCATTCAACATTCAAGTGCAGGCAACAGGCTATCAGCGCGTCACCTACAACTTTACAATGTGAGCTGGAGGCTGTACTCATTCTGAAAATATACTTAAAAATGTATGAAACCTTGAATGTTTTATTTCTGGTTATGAGGCAGGTCTTACCTTACTTCAAAGTAGCCTATAGGCTTATTCCAACATTGGACACGTAGGGGTAATTAAATAGGTGGCTTGCGAGTTAAGTTTGGAGAAGCTTATAATTTATCCTACCATTTCTACTGTCTGAGTTACAGTTGATTTTAATATGAGTATTTTTGTGGAACAGTTTAATTTCAATAATAATGTTTCAGTTTCTCAAAAGCATTGTTACGTGGTTAATCATAACAATCTGAATTAAAATGATAAAAACCTAAAAGTTGAAAGTCAACTAATGTGAGATCACCAGCCTCTGCCTTATGGACACATTGATACACCGTGATTCATTGGCGGTGTAATGGGAATTTGTATGTTTGTGCTTATAACTCATTTCTGTGTTCATGCAAGTGGCTGACTGTACAAATCACCCATCAGTAGCTGCAATTTGGCAGTACGCTCAGATGTTGTTTTGAGAACAAGAAAGATATTTCAGTTTCAAGGTCTCAGCTTAGAGGAGAAGCCTCGTGAGGTTTTGGTCTGTCACATGTTACGAACCAGTATTGGTCAGTCACATGAATTAACCAAAATGGTAATGATTCATTAATTATGCTAAATCATGCAAATAACATGTCTGTGTATAGCCGTATAAGAACACTGCTGAGTCTGCCCAGAGAAAGCTCCTGATTGACATGTGTACTATGGTGCATTGAGTTGGTTGGAACCTCTCCAGCACGCTGACAATACACGCTCCCTCAACATTATCAGGACAGGGAAACCAGACACATGCTCGGGCGCACACGCTCCCTCAACATTATCAGGACAGAGAAACCAGACATGCTCGGGCGCACACGCTCCCTCAACATTATCAGGACAGAGAAACCAGACATGCTCGGGCGCACACGCTCCCTCAACATTATCAGGACCGAGAAACCAGACATGCTCGGGTGCGCACGCTCCCTCAACATTATCAGGACAGAGAAACCAGACACATGCTCGGGCGCACACGCTCCCTCAACATTATCACGACCGAGAAACCAGACATGCTCGGGTGCGCACGCTCCCTCAACATTATCAGGACAGAGAAACCAGACACATGCTCGGGCGCACACGCTCCCTCAACATTATCAGGACCGAGAAACCAGACATGCTCGGGCGCACACGCTCCCTCAACATTATCAGGACCGAGAAACCAGACATGCTCGGGCGCACACGCTCCCTCAACATTATCAGGACAGAGAAACCAGACATGCTCGGGCGCACACGCTCCCTCAACATTATCAGGACCGAGAAACCAGACATGCTCGGGTGCGCACGCTCCCTCAACATTATCAGGACACAGATACCAGACACATGCTCGGGCGCACACGCTCCCTCAACATTATCAGGACCGAGAAACCAGACATGCTCGGGCGCACACGCTCCCTCAACATTATCAGGACAGAGAAACCAGACATGCTCGGGCGCACACGCTCCCTCAACATTATCAGGACCGAGAAACCAGACATGCTCGGGTGCGCACGCTCCCTCAACATTATCAGGACAGAGATACCAGACACATGCTCGGGCGCACACGCTCCCTCAACATTATCAGGACCGAGAAACCAGACATGCTCGGGTGCGCACGCTCCCTCAACATTATCAGGACAGAGAAACCAGACACATGCTCGGGCGCACACGCTCCCTCAACATTATCAGGACCGAGAAACCAGACATGCTCGGGCGCACACGCTCCCTCAACATTATCAGGACCGAGAAACCAGACATGCTCGGGCGCACACGCTCCCTCAACATTATCAGGACAGAGAAACCAGACATGCTCGGGCGCACACGCTCCCTCAACATTATCAGGACCGAGAAACCAGACATGCTCGGGTGCGCACGCTCCCTCAACATTATCAGGACAGAGAAACCAGACACATGCTCGGGCTCACATGGAGCACTCCAACATTATCAGGACAGAGAAACCAGACACATGCTCGGGCTCACATGGAGCACTCCAACATTATCAGGACAGAGAAACCAGACACATGCTCGGGCTCACATGGAGCACTCCAACATTATCAGGACAGAGAAACCAGACACATGCTCGGGCTCACATGGAGCACTCCAACATTATCAGGACAGAGAAACCAGACACATGCTCGGGCTCACATGGAGCACTCCAACATTATCAGGACAGAGAAACCAGACACATGCTCGGGCTCACATGGAGCACTCCAACATTATCAGGACAGAGAAACCAGACACATGCTCGGGCTCACATGGAGCACTCCAACATTATCAGGACAGAGAAACCAGACACATGCTCGGGCTCACATGGAGCACTCCAACATTATCAGGACAGAGAAACCAGACACATGCTCGGGCTCACATGGAGCACTCCAACATTATCAGGACAGAGAAACCAGACACATGCTCGGGCTCACATGGAGCACTCCAACATTATCAGGACAGAGAAACCAGACACATGCTCGGGCTCACATGGAGCACTCCAACATTATCAGGACAGAGAAACCAGACACATGCTCGGGCTCACATGGAGCACTCCAACAGTACTTTTTTTTATTTTTTTTTTACAAATCTCGTAAATTATGCTTATGAAATAAACCAAAACTTGTTCCTCACAAATGTAGCAGGTCGTGAACTCTGCAAATGTTTCCACTCCAAGATTTTGAACGGTAAATTACTGTAATTAATACTAGGGCTGTTGTGGTGGCCATATTGACTGGTGGTCATATTGACTGCAGTCAAATTCCATGTGACCGTTGAGTCACGGTAATCTCCTTTTATGCACTCTGGACATGCTTTGTAATACCCAACTTGCTAACAAAAATCAGGTCCTAATGGCCTGGTCCTCAGGGTTCTATTGTCCCTCTAACCCAGGGGTGGGCGATTCCAGTCCTCAGGGGGCCTGATTGGTGTCACAGTTTTGCCCCGGCCTCAGCTAACACACCTGACTCCAATAATCACCTAGTCATGATCTTCAGTTTAGAATACAATTTGATTAATCAGCTGTGTTTGCTAGGGATGGAGAAAAAAAAAGAAGAAGAAAAAAAACTCGGGCCCCTGAGGACTGGAGTTTCCCACCCCTGGTCTAACCACTGACATCAATGGAAATACAATAGAAAATCACATCAAAACACTTATCATCATAATAGTATACCTATCATATTTTTATAGCTCACCTCACTGTGATGATCAATTTGAAGAAAGTTCAACAGCAGGTTGAAACAGTGTAAAACATGGTTGTTGTAGATGTTGTTTCAAAGCCTAACACAACGAAATGGATAGCGCTACAGTTAGCCTACAATTACTGAATTTGTATTGGATTTTCAATAACCAAGTAATGGGGTATTTTTTCTATTGTCATAACTGAGTGGCATTCCCTTCGGCTACACAGAATATCCCGCCACCAGGCAAGGAACACAGAGCGCAAGCTTTTTGTGCTACTTTCTCAAATCATCAATAGCCTTTAGTTGCACCATGCAGCCCAGTGGTTAGAGTGTTGGGCCAGCGAGTAACCGAAAGGTTGCTGGATGGAATCCCTGAGGTTGCTGGATGGAATCCCTGAGGTTGCTGGATGGAATCCCTGAGCTGACAAGGTAAAAAAAAATGATGTTGTTCTGCCCCTGAACAAGGAAGTTAACCCACTGTTTCCCGGTAGGTCGTCAATGTAAATAAGAATTTGTTAACTGATTTGCCTAGTTAAATAAAGGTAAAATAAACAGCCTAATCACAAGCCTTGGCTTAGAATTTATCTAAAGGCCACAATTATTTACACTCTGCAAATAACAAACCACAGATAGGAGCCAGATGTCTGACAGGATGTATAAATGAAGCATCCTTTTAGAAAATTTCACTTAGCGCCAAATATAGTTCAATGCGAAAAGATTGAAGAAAGAAACAGGATGAAAAAGAAAATCCAGTTGGTTTCTTATCAACAAACTAGGACTACATTTTTAGTGCACAAGTGTGTGTAAATGTTATTCTAATCGATAAATAGACGGGTCGAACTGGGGAATTATTGACTGTCGATTTACTGTCAAAATACACGAGCAAGAGGATCGATCTTGTACTCGGCTCGCTAGTTGGTTGGGTTGCATGAAAAACTCAACAGCTGTGGATTTGCATAGCTTTACTGTATCTGGCTTCGATACCTGCTATCATCAGACATCCGGATGATATGATTCTTACGGAAAGCCATGTCCAACTGTGACAGTATAGGGCTGGTTGCCATATATAACCCTTCTATGTAGCCGTCTGTGTCAGTATCCTAACGTCCAGGTTTGAAGATTAAGCTTCATAACCAGCCAACAACACAACTCATATTTAGAGTGTCTTGTCTGTCACTGCATTAAGTCCTTCATAGCTCAGTTGGTAGAGCATGGCGAATGTAACGCCAGGGTAGTGGGACCGATTCCCAGGACAACCCATATGTAAAATGTAATCGTCTGCTAAATGGCATAGCTAGCTATATAGTTAGAAAATGTGTTCCTAGCGGTTAGCTTGCAGTCCATCAACCAGTCATTGCAAATAGCTGTCAAAACCGTTAGCTGGCTAGCCAACTGTAAATGATTGAATGACAGAAATCGAGTGGTAGCACACCATAGCTGCTGACAACCGAGTTTGCTTACTTACCTTTGCCATTTTGCCAGGATGTGTACCAAGACAGGCTGAGAAACGACGTGAAGAAAATTATCGCAGTCGCAACCGTTCCATTTCTGAGCCTCATCTCATTTCAGCGATTCTCTCCACGAAGCGTCGGGACCTGAGGGAGCCGTGCCTCTCGCCCTCTTCCTCTGGGGTTGTCAGTCCAGGCGGAGGCGCGTGATTACGGTTGCCCAACTCGGGTAGTACCGGGGGGACGTTGGAAGGAAGCGAGGAGGTTTGAGAAGCTAGCTAACTGGAAAGGGGAATGGACGTCTCTCTGTCCCTGTCTGCCGTGACGAGTCCTCAGCGTCGTTTCCGTGAGTGACTGATGATCTCTCGCTCTGTGGTTGATGATGATCTCTCCTCTCGCTCTGTGGTTGATGATGATCTCTCCTCTCGCTCTGTGGTTGATGATGATTTCTCCCTTGCTCTCTCGCTTGAGGGTGGTAAAATCACGAGGCAGCTCTTCCTTTTTTAAATGTGAGCATGGTCGGGCGATGCGATTATTCCCCTCCACTCACTGCATAAAGTGATCAGGATAACTGAAAGATCCTGAACAGAAGTGTTGACACGGCTCCTTAATCTTCTGCACTCGGATGATTCTGGGGATGGCAAGAGCAAACCGAATCAACTAGTTTGACAAGAAGCGAACATCTGCATGAACTAGATATTTATTTTCAGCTGATCAAAGTTGGCAAGCAGCAATCACTGACGTGCAGATGGAAGTTATAAGGTAGCAAAACAAGTAACTAGCTAGCTGACACATTCAGCAGATGGAGGATAGTCTTTGCTGGGAACCAGCCCAAACCCAAGATGTGGATGTGCTTCTTCATAGACCTTAGCTTAGCTAGTTATCATATCCCCTCGCAAGATAAGGTTAAAGAGATTCATTAAAATATTTAACTACACTAGTGGCTGGCAGGCTACATATAGCGAGCTTCACAGTTGGATACCTGTCTTCTGATTAGACTCCCACGCTGGCTGCTTAGCTAGCTAGCTATACTGCTGCACAGTACACACACACAGCAGGCTCGCTCGCGATATGTTCCATTCTCCTCTTCAGCATAAAATTATCTAGTTTGACAGCAGTTTCCGACCCTACTGTTATGCTTGTTTACACTGAGCTGCACTGGGGTCAGAACGCAATCATGGAAAACGTACCACAATGCAGGGGTTGGGTCTTTGCATGTAAAAAAATATATAAGTGTCAAATAAGCTTGTAGACCAATCAGGATCTGAGTATGACTGTACATTGCATAATAATGTAACACATTCATACATTTTGAATGTAGATATTACACATTGATTACAGTCACTGATATATAATGTCACTGTGATTCACCGAGACCTATGCTATGATGCTGGTGAAGTTGTCTTGCACACCTACCTCAGGACGCAGACCCACTTCCCCAAGCTCTGGGACAGTGATAATCAGAAAAAAAGCTAGCTAGCTGATGGATCCAAACAATGTTCTCCCACAAAAAAAACATAGCAAAACAACATATATATATATATATAGCTAGGTGTCATCTGAAATACCCCTAATTTATAAGACAGTTTTTGTATTTGGTTGATGATGGTCGGAACCGGTCAAGCTACACTAGCCATATGAAGCTAGCTAGCTGCTTATAATGTTAGCTTGGGGAAACAGGGTTGGTAGCTGGCTATCCTGATAGTTTGTTATCTAGCTAGCTAGTTAATTTCATAAATTGAAGTTTGACTTCAGTAGAACAACCACTGGTTGCCTAGCTAATAGTTAATCACATGGATTTTTTGTTGTTGCAGTTTCTGGTCATTGTTTTCAGTCTGGTTGCATTGGTGTTAGCTAGCTACCAAGCTGAAGCTAGCTAGCTAGCTACCCCAGAAGTAGCTAATAACATTTGTATCAAAGATATTTGTGACTCTCATACTGCAAACCGAAGTCAACGTAGTAGGGAGACAGCCTACCTCAAGTTTCCAAACTGTCATTAATGTTGACAAAATGCTTGATTATTACTCTGTATTTTAACTAACTAGGAGGAATCAGGTGCAACTGCTTGGGATGTGGCTGGCAGGCAGAAGCATCAGGATCACCATTCTTTCTCCCTACCTCTGCGATGGTTTAGAATGCTAAAATGTTTGATCCTGCTCCTTCCAATGCTCATTCAGACGTTTTTCCATTCGGTCTAACAAATAATGGCTTACCAACAAGGTATTGTAAACACGTTGTGGCCGATGTTTCTGCTTGTTTGCAGACTTTAATTAGTCATTTTTTTGTACAGCTTTGACAGTGCTACTGACTGTAGTGGTGGCGCTTGGCTTGCGCATGCAATTCAGCACACACAACATTCTATAATAGAATGTTATTAGCGATGGCTACTGCTAACTAGCATGAGTACAAAAAGGGCAGTTTTCCGGCAAAACTTGCAGTATTTCAATCTTCTTGATGTATCAGTGTGGATAAAGGTAACATTTGGAGTACAGTGGCAAATCCCATTTAGCAATGAGTACTTGGGAGGCCGGCTTCCCTCCACAGAGGCCGTGCGGTAACTTTAAAAAATATATAAAAAACCTCATACAGCCCCCTCACCCTTCACCTGCCCAGTTGGAGGCAAGACACTTTTTCAGCACCAAGTCAAATTGAATCAAATGTATTTATATAGCCCTTCGTACATCAGCTGATATCTCAAAGTGCTGTACAGAAACCCAGCCTAAAACCCCAAACAGCAAGACATGCAGGTGTAGAGGCACGGTCAGTGGCATGCCTACTCCGTCGCCAACATTTAAAAAAAAAAAATGTATTTGATTTTTATTATTTAAGGTACATTGGATGCCATCTCCATTGGGAAAGGTACTGCAAATGATTGTGTTTGCAAAATATCAGATAACGAGAGCCAGTCCTGTTCACCTGGATCCACTGGTGACGACAAATCAAATCCAGTCAAATAAAATGTTATGTACTTTCAGGCTTCTCACAGTGCAACGGCAACAAAAGTGACAGTAATCAAATAAGTAACAGAGGAAAGCAATCACATTAGTGACATTGTAACTGTATAACATACTAATATGAAAATAATAAATAAACAAAATCAGGTACAACAGGAAGCAGATAAAATAAAATAAACCTTTATTTATTATAGGGATATATTATAGGGATATAGTAGGCTATGGACATTGTTAGCCCATGTGCATAGTGAGTGGAATAAGTAGAACAGTTGCAGCATATCAATCATATGAAAGTGTATACATTAGTAGTGCAGTAAGGGGACATAACTATTGCATTGGTCCGGTAGACAAAACGGATTTCAGTGTGTACAGAATAGTGTACAGTAGTCAGCCCAGGGTTCAGCTGTTGGAATAGTCTTGTGGTTTGGTGGGGTAGAAGCAGGCTTTGAGACAGGTTGTCTGAGACTTTAGCAAGTAACGTTAACTAGTTAGACAATCTAGCATTATTGTCCTCATTGACGTTAACATTACACAAGTAAAACTACTCACAAATGAAGAAAAGCAGTAATGTTAGTTACTTGAGAAAACTAACTTTGTATTCCAATCTGGTACATAAAACAGAATAAAACTAGGTTTAACTTGATTTTTTTTAAATATATAAAAACACCAGCTAAGCTATCTAGCTATCTATTGTTTCCTGCAAATGAGCCACTCCATGCATGATTCAAAATCCAGGCTAGTGAATTGGTTCTCCATCTATCTATAACCGACTGAATGGGTGATGCTAGTGTGTTATTGTTCCGTATTTCCAAACGTTTAGTGGTGTAAAATAATCATAATTTTGTTCCAAAAGCCTGTGGAATTTCTTTGGTTTGTAAACTCGATAGAAGATGGTAACAAATAACTTCCTGTTGAGGCTTTTCGGCTTCTTCTGTGGTGTTTAAGAGGTACGTAGTGATCAACACTTTTCTTCAAGTGGGTACAGCTGTTTCGGGAGGGACATTTATTGTTAGAAAGGAACCATTTGTATTGCCTCAATTATATAGTATGTTAAATCAATGGCAAAAATGTAGACTATTTTGAGCCATAGTCAATATATCATTAATATAATTAAACTAAATCATTAGGTGTAACACAGGTGCAAAAGCAGCCTGGCAATGTAACAGATGTGAAACGGCTAGCTTAGTTTGCGGTGGTTTGCGCTAAATAGCGTTTCAATCGGTGACGTCACTTGCTCTGAGGCCTTGAAGTAGTGGTTCCCCTTGATGTGATGTGTGCAGAGGGTCCCTGGTTCGCGCCTGGGTATGGGCGAGGGGACGGTCTAAAGTTATACTGTTACACCAAGGGCTTATGATAGGAGGCTCACCGCCAGAGATGCAAATCTGGCCCCAGATTCACAAAACACTTCTTACGCATAAACTTAAGAAGCGTGTTAAGAAAAATAATAAGCTCATAAGATAGTTCATGAGTGCAATTTTTCTCAAGAATGTTTTATGAATCTGGGCCCAGGTCTTGAACTTTGCCATTTGCCCGCTTGCAGTAGGAATTTATAGCCTTGGGCATAAAGGCAAATAGCAAGCGGGAGCACATTTTTTGCTATCTGGGATTCCATTTCTGCATTGAGGTATGTTTTCTGACCCATACCTCAAGCCAGCTCCATTGTGTCATAATGTAACCATGATTGCGTTCTGACCCCACCGCAGCTCAGTGTAAATAAGCATAAGGTAGAATCGGAACCTGTTGGCTAGTTATCTAATTACTTGATACCTGCAACCTAAATTACAGTAAAACCATTAAAAACTACAACAGCATCAATGTAACAGTATAGATCCGTCCCTCTCCTCGCCCCAACCTGGGACCCTCTGCACACATCAACCACAGTCACTCACGAAGCATCGCTACCCATCGCGCCACTACTTCAAGGTCTCAGACCGAGTGACGTCACTGATCGAGACGCTATTAGCTAGCCATTTCACATCGGTTACACACACACCTGTGCAGTGCAGAATTTATGGGATGCTGGAGCTAGTAAAACACACACCTGTGCAGTGCAGAATTTATGGGATGCTGGAGCTAGTAAAACACACACCTGTGCAGTGCAGAATTTATGGGATGCTGGAGCTAGTAAAACACACACCTGTGCAGTGCAGAATTTATGGGATGCTGGAGCTAGTAAAACACACACCACTCTTTAAAAAATGTTTTATTCAACCTTTATTTAACTAGGCAAGTCAGTTAAGAACAAATTCTTATTTACAATGACGGCCTACCCCGGCCAAACCCTAACCCGGGCGACGCTGGGCCAATTGTGCACCGCCCTATGGGATTCCCAATTAGGGTTGAAAAGGGGTCGGAAACTTTCCGGTAAATTTCCTGAATTATTCCGGAAATTTTCCATGGAGCCCTGGAATTTGGGGAATTTTGCTTAAATTCTTCAAAAAATGTAGCTTAACAGTGAACCTTTTTTGTGGGATACACAAGGCAATTATAGGTCTTGTGGCATATTTTGGTTAAACCCTCTGCATGCACAGTGCATTCTTTCATCACATGTGCAGTGCACTCTTCCATCACATGTAAAGCGGATTCTCAAGATCTTGCACACTAATGAGATGCTATTGAGCCCACACTACTACAATGTCTGAGCCAACGACTACATCCTTTCTGGTAAGTTTTGATTAAAATTCTGGGTGGGGTGAATCTATTTTACATGACATACATTATTTTTTGTTAACTAGTAAATAGCAGCCTACAGCAAAGTGTGTTTAAATATTTTCTAACTTGTTAACAATTTCTGTTAGTTAGTTTTTGCTACCATGTGGGTTTTAGCTTGCTTGAGCCTGCTAACTGAGGAGTGTTATTTCACCTGTTTCCATACATGTTTCATTTTAAAACATTTATCTTACAAAAGAGTTGTTTAATCTAACTGCTTAACTATTTATCTGTACATGGAATTGTATTTGGGATTTTTAAAAATATATGCCAATGATGAATCAGACACCTTATCGATAGCAGACAGCTCATGGTAATCCTGGAATCAGAAGTTTTTTGACACAATGGAAGAATGTAGTCAGAGAAATGCTGATGAATGTCTTGCTCGAGCTGTGTATGCAACTGGTTCACCTCTGATGCTCAAAGGCCACGTGTATTGGAAGAGATTTCTGAATGTTCTTTGCCCAGCATACACCCCTCCAACCAGACATGCTTTATCTACTCATTTGCTGAATGCAGAGTTCAAATAAACGTCCATCAAATCATAGAGAAAGCAGTCTGTATTGCAATCATCTCTGATGGGTGGTCAAATGTTTGTGGGAAAGGAATAATTAACTACATCATCTACACCCCTCAACCAGTATTCTACAAGAGCACAGACACAAGGGACAACAGCCACACCAGTCACCATTGACCTTGGACCACAGATGGTATTTGCACTGGTGACAGGCAATGCTGCGAACATGAAAGCTGCTTGGTCTAAAGTGGAGGAGTCCTACCCCCACATCACACCCATTGGCTGTGCTGCTCATGCATTGAATCTGCTCCTCAAGAACATCATGGCACTGAAGACAATGGATACACTCTAAAAGAGAGCCAAGGAAATGGTTAGGGTCAACAAGTTATAGCAGCAATCTACCTCACCAAGCACAGTCAAAAGAATAAGAGCACCAAATCAAATCAAATCAAATTTATTTATATAGCCCTTCGTACATCAGCTGATATCTCAAAGTGCTGTACATTGAAGCTTCTCAGCAACACCCGTTGGGGTGGTGTTGACATCATGTTTGACATTCTCCTAGAGGTGGAAGGAGTCTCTCCAAGAAATGGCCATATCACAGTCTGCCGATATGGACAGCCCCATCAAGAGGATCATCCTGGATGATGTATTTTGGAAGAGAGTGGTAAGCAGCCTGAAACCTATAGCAGTAGCCATTGCACAGATTGAGGGAGGCAATGCCATCCTGCTTGCAGATGTAAGAGAAGAAATCCGTACTGCCCTGCCTACCTCACTGTTGCTCCAAGCAGAGGAAACTGCAGTTCTGAAATACATCAAAAAGCGTGAAGACTTCTGCCTGAAGCCCATACACGCTGCAGCGTACATGTTGGACCCCAAGTATGCTGGCAAGAGCATCCTGTCTGGTGCAGAGATCAACAAGGCCTATGGTGTCATCACTACCGTGTCTCACCACCTAGGCCTGGATGAGTGCAAGGTTCTTGGCAGTCTGGCGAAGTACACTTCCAAGCAAGGGCTTTGGGATGGAGATGCAATATGGCAGTCGTGCCAACATATCTCATCAGCCACCTGGTGGAAGGGACTTTGTGGATCTGAGGCTCTTTCCCCTGTTGCCTCCATCATCCTCCAAATCCCACCAACATCAGCCGCCTCAGTGCGCAACTGGTCCTTGTTTGGGAACACACACACCAAAGCACGCAACAGGCTGACCAAGACATAGGTTGAAAAATTGGTAGCCATCTTGGCAAATTTGAGGCATGTTGAGCATGACAATGGGCCATCCTCAACCAGGTTGGACAGTGAAGATGAGGCCTCAGAGTCTGATGTTCAAGAGGTGGACATTGAGGAGTTCCAGGGAGAAGAGATGAAAGCCTGAGAGGGAGACAACCAAAGCTTTAGTTTCCAGACTCTAATTTTACATATTCCCTTTCTTTTGTTGTTCAGTGAAATCATCCCATGTGAAAAATCAACTCATAACTAAATAGTTTTAAAAAATTATATTGGAAGGATTTAATCATTTGCAATTATGCCTACTTATGATAAGGTAAAAGGTTTATGTACATATATTTCCATTAATTTCCACGGAAAGTATCCACCTCTGAATATTCCCCAAAATGTGCAACCCTACTCCCAAACACGGCCGGTTGTGATACAGCCTGGAATCAAACCAGGGTCTGTAGTGATGCCTCTAGCACTGAGATGCAGTGCAGTAGCCTGCTGCGCCACTCTGGAGCCCACTCTCTTCCGCATCAAAATCCAAAAATACTGTTTGACAAATGAACAAATACATTGACAACAAAATTAGAAATACTGTATGCAGTTTGCACTACCTCAGGACTGAATCGGTCCAGTATTTATTTACCAAAGACTATAATTGTTTTAATAATGTGTAGCCGATTAAACTCAACTCCATGATATGATGGAGTTGAGCAGCGACTAGTGTGGCCGGACTGGAAACACGACATTTCAGCAAACAAAGAATAGCCTGCAAGTGCAACCAAAATACTTTCTGAAAAGCAGTTAATACAGAGAGATATTTTGATCGCTGCATAATTAGGAACATACCTACATTGACAGTGGTCCAATTATTAAAAAATCATAACACTTTATCAGCTTTAGGCTACTGCATCAATAACCGCGATTGAAAGACTGGAAAAACATGTCCATTATTTGACCTAAGCATAAAATAGAAATGTGACTTGACAACTCAAGATCAGAGTCAATCTATTGTCCACCAGACATGAGGCTGTTTTAGGTACGTTTTTGGTTTGTCATTGTCTAGCTGTTGGACAGAAGATTATGTGAAAAGGCTTTGTGGTAGCATTGGATAAACAACATCTGCAAAGCAAGTAAATCATTCTGTACATTTAACAATCTCCAGTGTCTGCTTATAGGCATCTATATCTACGTCTGTATATTCACATTCTGAAGCTTTCCCTTGAACTGGATGACATAGGGGGACATCTTATATGTGTTACTTCTGCATGATCCATGGTAAGACCACACTCTGCCTAGAGCAGGTATAAACCCTCTTCATGTTTCCTATCTCACTTCCAAATATTCCAGAAGTAGAGTTTCTAGAGCAGGTATAAACCCTCTTCATGTTTCCTATCTCACTTCCAAATATTCCAGAAGTAGAGTTTCTAGAGCAGGTCTAAACCCTCTTCATGTTTCCTATCTCACTTCCAAATATTCCAGAAGTAGAGTTTCTAGAGCAGGTCTAAACCCTCTTCATGTTTCCTATCTCACTTCCAAATATTCCAGAAGTAGAGTTTCTAGAGCAGGTCTAAACCCTCTTCATGTTTCCCATCTCACTTCCAAATATTCCAGAACTAGAGCTTCTAGAGAAGGTATGTTGGTTTTCTGTTCCAGCTGAGAATGAATTGCACCCACCTGGTATCCCAGGTCTAAATCAATCCCTGATTAGAGGGCATCTTGGTCCAGAGTTGCGTTTGAAGGTTCTAGAGCCTCCCATTATGTTGTGTTTGTGGTGATGAATGTGATGACAGCTGCTGTGCATGCAGAGAAGCTAACACCCAGTCTTGTATTAGTACCGTGTGTTGTAACTGACACGGTGTAGTAGATTTCATATACATTGTGGATGAAGTTCCTCTCAGTAGGGTGTGGCTTTGAAGTAGTCTTCCAGGGCGATGAGTGACACCCCTCCAACCCAATCCTGGAGCCAGACCTGGGTCAGCTGCAGCTTCATAACGAACCAGTTGTGTCCCACTGGCCATTTCTTCATCACAGGGTGTCTGGAGGGAGAGGATGAGCAAGAGCATTATACTCACTAAACACGCAGACGGGTATGCTAAGTAGAAAGGCTCACACACATTGCACATATGTAGAGATAATTGGACAGACACTCAAAACATGTTCAGGGAGGATGAGCAATTTGTGTGCCCTGCGCACACACCTGGAGAACATGGCCTCCTTGGCGAACTCCACCTCCTCTGGGTCCACCTCCACCATCTTGCCTGTCAGAGTCAGTCTGGCACAGCGGGGGTCCTCAGGATCATACATCTGCTGCCTGGGGAGACATAACATAATGTTGAACAATAACACAGACATACACGCAGCAAGCCTTAATGTGCCACTTTAATGTAGTACTGGATGGGGACCCAAGAGCTCCCAAGTGTTGCAGCGTTCTAAGGCTCTGCATCTCAGTACTAGAGGTGTCACTACAGACCCTGGTTTGATCCCGGGTTGTATCACAACCCAGTACACGCTCTCTGTTCTACCTGCAGAAGTCTCCCTCTGCCTCTGAGTGAGAGGTGAATGGGAAGCTTTTCAGGTCTGCTACAGTGTTGTTCATCAGAGTGATTTAGAAACAGAGGACTCCTGTACTGTTGTCCTTTGGGCCATCACTGACTGAGAAGATATTCCCAAAAGGAAGGCCCTTTATCTGTGGACACAAAGTTTGGCCCTGTCCGGGGGTGTCATCGGATGGGGCCACAGTGTCTCCTGACCCCTCCTGTCTCAGCCTCCAGTATTTATGCTGCAGTAGTTTATGTGTCGGGGGGGTAGGGTCAGTTTGTTATATCTGGAGTACTTCTCCTGTCTTATCCGGTGTCCTGTGTGAATTTAAGTATGCTCTCTCTAATTCTCTCTTTCTTTCTCTCTCTCAGAGGACCTGAGCCCTAGGACCATGCCTCAGGACTACCTGACATGATGACTCCTTGCTGTCCCCAGTCCACCTGGCCATGCTGCTGCTCCAGTTTCAACTGTTCTGCCTGTGATTATTATTATTTGACCATGCTGGTCATTTATGAACATTTGGGCCATGTTCTGTTATAATCTCCACCCGGCACAGCCAGAAGAGGACTGGCCACCCCACATAGCCTGGTTCCTCTCTAGGCTTCTTCCTAGGTTTTGGCCTTTCTAGGGAGTTTTTCCTAGCCACCGTGCTTCTACACCTGCATTGCTTGCTGTTTGGGGTTTTAGGCTGGGTTTCTGTACAGCACTTTGAGATATCAGCTGATGTATGAAGGGCTTTATGAATACATTTGATTTGAAATATTGTTATACACAGGCTATACCTGGCTGTTATCTGAACACAACAAATTATAGTAAATGTTGAGTGACAATGTGCTTCATGGAGCAATTGTAATGTACTGTACCTTGTCTTGAGTGGAGATGGTGGCGAGATGTCCTCAGTCGCTGTAGTGGGCCATGTATCTGACGGTCCTCGCCGTATCCTGGTGTGGTGGAGGTGAGTGGGCACTGGCGGGCGCTGTCATCTCCTCCATCCGATAGGAGAACACCCTGGACGCAGAGGACACGGGCGCTGCATCCTTGGTTTTCGATTTGACGCTTTCTTTGGGCTTCTCCGCACCGTCTTGTAACACCGAGTGCGGAAATGCCGGTTTCCAAAGCCCGCTGTTGTCCACTAGCACAACCGGGACGGCCTCCTCCTCGGACACTCCTCGGCGACAGCCCAAGAGTTCCTAAGAGTGTAGCTCTCACAAAGGCACAGTGTCGCGGCAAATAATACCAGGGGAAGATGGTATAGCTTCATAAAACTCTGAGAAGTTGTCTGTGTTTAGTGAGTCACGTATGTGTGTTTTCGTAATGTAAGCAGAGAGCAATATGTGGAGCCACTAGTTACGGGTAGACAAGAATTGCCACAGCGCCACCCTCTGGTACAGCACGTAATGACCGGGTGAATGTTGCCCTCCTTTCCTCGTTTACATTCTGACATTCTGAAATTCTCCCAGGCCAGAACTAGTCATACATGCTGCTTTAAATATGGTTTGACACATTGTATATTTCTGTGCAGCTTTCTGAAGTTGTACATTGTCTTTGAATAACCAAAATAGTTTTGAAATTAAATGCTTAAATAATAATTTGGTGGGTGATTATATTTGTCCTATTGGAAATGTTTTTCATATCCCGACTCCCCCTGAGACACCCTTGGGGAGTGGGATCACGGACAGGGTACTTTTAATGTTCTGTTTGTATAGTCAGCAAAAATACAATGACAGACAACTGTCTTATTGACAGAAAACATACCGATACATCAACATTTATTACAGACAACTACTGTATCATATAAATAATTTATTTCTGATGAAGCATTTGAAGATAATATTGTTTGAATTATTCCCAACATAAGCCCAGACTTTGGGAAAAAAATATGTTTGGATCAAAACTCAAAACATAAGAATTTATTGACAGGAAACCAATCAGCTTCATAGTTATCCCATACAAGAAACATGAAATACAAACATTGTTTTGCAAACAGCACGTCTGTACATTCAAGGGAAGCATGTTTTGCCAATAGCTGTTGCTTCCAAGGTCAATTAAATTCCACTTCAATGAACTCAACATCTCACTTTGTCCTTCAGTCTCTATACATTCCCGTCACTACCATTGTTGATGTTCCTCTCCCTCTGTCACTCTCACAACTTACAATGGAGCTCTTGTCCAGAGCAATTAGCAATAAGTGCTTTCAAATAAGGAACTCCCCCTTCTCTTTTTCATCTCTCTATATACACATTACATATCCCGACACTCCCCCTCCGTTCTTTCTTTCTTATTCTATCAGTCCATGGTCTTGTCATTCCAGGCCATTGACTTCCTCTTGGCCAGTTCCATCCAAGATGGCTGACCCCCGCTGTCAGAAATGGTCTGCAAGGGGGATGATGACGAAGGTGATGATGGAGACAATGAAGTTGGCATGTTTTTCCTCAACCATTTGTCCTCTCGGTCTGCAAGTCTGCCTGCCACTATGGTTGGGCTCGATTCTAAGAGGGGAACACATAGAGAGGCTGTTATGATGACCATAGAAATTAATAGGACACTATCTTAATGGTTACTACAACATATAATTCAGTCATTATTTTAACCCATCCATTAACGTCGCTCTACCTGGCCTCCTGTCGAGTTTAGCATCTCTGTGACTGGGTGTGGCTTTGGGAGGAGCAGCCAATTCAGCAGTGGGCTGAGACTCAGGTGGGGTCCTGGTTCTCCTGAGCTCTACCTGTATTGGGGAGGTGTGAGAGTGAACTGAAACGCTATTTAATTAACACCTCTGTTCTCAGATGATGTGTGAGAGAGAGCAGGGATGTTACCTTGCTTCCAGCAGGAGGGGTCCACTCTGCCCGTTTCTCCAAAAAGGCTGCCGTCCCTCCCACAGTCGATGGCCTGTCCCGGTCCACCCTCTTCTCTGTTGACACAGCCGCCCCCTCACTATTCCTCTGGTCGCCAGGGATCTTCTCACCTCTCACTAGGAGTTGGACTGGGGTTGCTGTTGGAGCTAAGGCTGGTTTGGGCTGGGGGATAGGGTTGAGATTTAGTGCGCTCCAAGGGGGCTGAGTGGAAGTTTCACCCATTGGGGAGATCCGTAGTGTTATCTGAGCTTGGGTCTGTGGAGTGGGGCACAGGGTGGGCTGGTTTGCTCGTCGGCTGGACTGTGGGGTCACCTGAGACACGGAGCATTGTGTAGACTGGGCTAGAGGTTGAGTTGCGGTTGGTTGTGCTGCTCGAGTGTTGATTTGGTTGGACGTCTGTGTTGATGGTTTTGAGTTCTGTGTTGATTGTTGTGTCATTGTTTGTGGTTGTGTTCCGTTCTGTGTCTGTGGTGTTTTGGTGGTCTGCAGGTGTTTTGTGGTCTGTGTCACTGGTAGGTTTGTGGTCTGTGTGGGGGCTTGTGCTGCTGTCTGTGGTGGTTTCACTGCATTTTGTGACTCCAGTAGTTTAGCAGTCAGGGGTTGCATTGTGGTCTGAGCCTGTGGTGGCATTGTCGTTTGTGGTTGTGTTGCATTCTGTCTCTGAGTTTGCATCACAATCCTAGCCAGTGACGGTGTGTGTGGTTGCGTTGTGGTCTGAGCCTGCGGTTGAGTTGGGGACTGCATGCCGGTGAACTCTCTGGGCAAACTGCTGGTGAAGAGCTGCTGGAGGCCCCTGGTCTTCCCCCATGCCATGCTCATCCACGATACGGCAGCCTGGGGTGCCGCATGGGGAGCAGTCAGGGGGTTCTGAGGGGCTGAGGTGGTAGCCTGGGCTTCTATGGGTAGGACAGGGAGGGTTTGGTCCTCTTTAGGTGTAGCTGGAGTGGTTTGGGCCTCTTTAATGAGAGGTGAGGGGGTAGGCTGGACGGGGGTTGCTGTATCTGAGGGAAGAAACAGGGGCTTAGACACATTCACATGATGAAACAGCACTGGTGGTGTTTTAACGAGCACAGTAACAGTCTATCATTCCGGTGTAGCCTGACATTCTTATTCTAGTGCAGCATATCTCCTTCATTGGTTAACTGCCCTGATAACATAGAGATTGCATATTCTGTAGAAGTGTAGCTGGGGACAAAGTCCAGCACTGACATCCCTATCCAGTAAGCACATGACTTCCAGTATATTATGTTTGTTATTTACCCACATGGCTGAATATTCATCCATTTCAGTGAGTGGGTCTCACCTGCTTCTCTGAGGGAGCCAGCTCTTCCTCTTGATGAAGACAGTGTTGTGGGGGAAACCCAGTTGTTTGTATAGAGCTTTTTGGGCATGGAGTTAGCCCTGGTTGGAGGGGTGTCCCGAAGCCCCTCAAGCCCGGTGGGATTTGAGGAGGGAGTATAAGGGGCAAGAAGGAGAGCGCCCGCCTCCGCACTGTGACGCTTTATCTTGAGATCTGATTGGCTGGTGGTTGCCTCCGCCTGTACCCTCGGAGAGAGAGAGATGGAGCGAAGGTTCATGCCAAATGCAATTTTCCCATCTACCTCTGTCTCCTCCGTTGCTTCCACTGCATCCTCCACTCCCTCACTGTTCTCCACCTCCACCCCTTCCGAGACTTTCCCCTCCATATCGATGGCAGTCAACTCCTCTTCTTTGGGCTTGTCCCTCTCCCGCCTGCCCCTCTGCTGCTCCTGCCCCCTCTGGCTGGCGTTTGAGGGGTTCAACTTTACCTCTGTCCCCTCCTCCCTCTTCGCCCCATCCCCAGCCTGCTCCACTACTACCAAGAAACCACCACTTCCCATCCTGGGTGTTTCTCTCCCCTTGGCTGAGTTGATGGAGAACAGGAAGGGCCCGGAGCCTGGCTTCGGAGCTCTTCCAGTGGACATTGGCTCTGCCTGACCTGTGTCCTCCTGGCCTGCAGGTGGCTGTGTGGTACTCTGACCACCAGCCCTAGCATCTGTCTTGCTCCTCAGAGAGGACGTTCTGAGAGTCACCACTGCGGTCAGGCTAGCTGTGGGCCTGGCAGAAAGGAGTGGTTCATCTTTGGGGCTACCCTCAGTGCTGGGGGTAGAATTCGGTACCCCACTCTTGCTCAGGATGTCCCTCTTGGTTTGGGATGGGTCTGGGGGCTTGGGGTCTCCCAGGGACTGTTTCAGGGTCTGTTGTTGTGGAGTGTATCTCAGGTCCTGAACTGTGGTCACAGATGAGGGCTGTGGCTGTTTAGCTCCAGGTAGCTGGCGGGTCACAGGGGCAGGGGAGACAACTGGAACGCCAGGATAGGGCTGCTCTTGTGGGGAGAGCTTGCAGGGGAGAGTGGGTTTTTTGGGGGACCCCTCAGAATCTGTGGAACTCGACTTTAGAGGTGTCAGCTCTGGGGGTGCAGTGGGGGTGGTCGACCCCCCTTGTTGCGACTTTAGGATCAGGGTAGAGTGACAGCGTAAACGTGTTCTCCCCCCGGTAATGGCAGGACCTTCCTCTTCTTCAGTCAACTGTTGGTCAAAGTTGTTGAGACTCTCTGAGCGTGGTCTCGACTCAGTCTGGAGAGAGAGAGAGAACGAGACAGATTCTGTCAGACCTGGGCCCTGACAGTAAATCTCAGTAAGACAAGATTAATAGTGTTCCAAAAAAGGTCCAGTTGCCAAGACCATGAACACAAATTCCATCTAGACACCGTTGTCCTAGAGCACACAAAAAACTATACCTACAGTACCTCAGCCGAAACATCAGCGTGACAGGTAACTTCCACAAAGCTGTGAACGATCTGAGAGACCACTGTGACTGACACAAAATTAAGAAAATATTTGACTGTGCAGACTCAATAGCCTTGCTATTGAGAAAGGCCACCAAAGGCAGACCTGGTGCACACTGCTCACAAAATGTAGTGGAAACTGAGCTGCACTTCCTAACCTCCTGCCAAATGTATGACCATATTAGAGACACATATTTCCCTCAGATTACACAGACCCACAAAGAATTCGAAAACAAATCCAATTTTCATAAACTCCCATATCTACTGGGTGAAATACCACAGTGTTCCATCACAGCAGTAAGATTTGTGACCTGTTGCCACAAGAAAAGGGCAACCAGTGAAACAAACAAAAACAAACATTATTGTAAATACAACCCATATGCATGTGTATTTATTTTCCCTTGTGTACTTCAACTATTTGCACATCATTACAGCACCGTATATAGACATAATGACATTTGAAATGTCTTTATTCTTTTGTGAGTGTAATATTTACTGTTTATTTCATTTTTGTTTATTATCTATTTTACTTGCTTTGGCAATGTAAACATATGTCTCCCATGCCAACTAAGCCCCTTAAAATGAGAGACAGCGAGAATCACTAAAACAATACAGAAATACACGATGGAAAAAGAAGGATCAGCACGTCAGAAATCAGCTCAAAGTAATTGAAGAATTAATAGACTAACGACTTCTGGGAAAATTGGATAACACTAAACAAACAGGGAGAGTTATCTATCGAAAATAGTGATGTAACTTCCCCAATCTTTTTGGCCCTATAACAAAGAACAAACAGCACAAACATATACATGATCAAATACAAATCTTAGAATCACCCATTTTCCCTTTTGTACTTTAACTATTTGCACATAATATGACATTTGAAATGCCTTTGTTCTTTTTGAACTTTTTGTTTATCTATTTCACTTGCTTTGGCAATGTAGACATATGTTCCCCATGCCAATAAAGCCCTTAAATTGAAATTGAGAGAGAGAGAGAGAGCAAGGGAGCAAGAAAGCGAGAGACCGATCATAGAGCAAGTGTATCCAGTTAGTATTCTGATATTCCCTGAGCCTTCCTCTGTATGTGTGAGATCCAGAGGCAGAGCCCCATGTGGTGTTGGTATGCCCAGGCAGGACTTACCATGTTCAGCCTTTTGTTCTTGGCGCTGGCTCTCTGGTTCCTGGGTTTGATGGACATGCGGTGGCGGGCGGCAGAGTTATCCAGGCAGGGGGTGAACTGGGCTGGGGTGATGAAGTCCAAGGCAGGGGGGGCAGGGGAGAAAGCAGTTTGGGGGGCAGATGGGGTGTGGGGCGCGGAGTTGGTAAGAGGAGGTTTGGGCACGGGGGAGAGGGGACGGGACAAGGGTTGGGAGCAGGCCTATGAACAAATAAAACACAGGATAAACATTTGGATCTATGACAACTCATAGTTGATATCAAGTGATATAGTGAGTGACACTCAAACAGGAAAAGGTATAACCTGCACTTCCTTCTCACTTCCTGCTAAACTCAGAGAGATATGGTGCCTGGGAGGGGCAGGGAACTATGGAGGAAAAGGGAAGGGTTTGGGTGCTGCACAATGGCTGATGAGGAATGAAATGTTCAACTACTGTATCTGCACTGCTGGAATAGGAACATAATTACTGACTCAATGAGAGAAAATTGAGGTATGGAGGGTTTGTTAAGGGTATGGAATTTGTTGAGGGTGGAGGTTCGAGATCAGATGGAGAGAGTGCCTGATACAGGTGGGTGATGGGCTCACCTTGTAAGATAACCCCCTGGGGGCCATGTTGTTGCCTATGGAGATTTCAGGGGGGCTGTGGGGCAGACCATCGTCCTCTGAGCTGCCCCCCAGGTCCTTGGGATGTTTCATTGGCAGAACCAGTGGGGGCGGGCCTAGACGCATGTTCTGCTGCAGCAGCTTCATCTGGCCAATCAGAAAAAATGCAGAAACCTTGCTTGAGGTCTGCTCGGTAACCCATTGACATCAATTCCTGATTTACACAGAAGAATGAGGGTCTATGCCATGGGGGTCCAATCCATTCAATATATATATATATATATATATATATATATATATATATATATATATATATATATATACACACACACACTACCGGTCAAAAGTTTTAGAACACCTACTCATTCAAGGGTTTTCCTTTATTTGTACTATTTTCCACATTGTAGAATAATAGTGAAGACATCAAAACTAGGAAATAACACATATGGAATCATGTAGTAACCAAAAAAAGTGTTAAATCAAAATATATTTTATATTTGAGATTCTTCAAATAGCCACCCTTTGCCTTGATGACAGCTTTGCACACTCTTGGCATTCTCTCAACCAGCTGCACCTGGAATGCTTTTCCAACAGTCTGAGCACTTGTTGGCTGCTTTTCCTTCACTCTGTGGTCCAACTCATCCCAAACCATCTCAATTGGGTTGAAGTCGGGTGATTGTGGAGGCCAGGTCATCTCATGCAGCACTTCATCACGCTCCTTCTTGGTCAAATAGCCCTTACACAGCCTGGAGGTCCTGTTGAAAAACAAATCATAGTCCCACTAAGCTCAAACCAGATGGTATGGTGTATCGCTGCAGAATCCTGAGGGAGCCATGCTGGTTAAGTGTGCCTTGAATTCTAAATAAATCACTGACAGGGTCACCAGCAAAGCACACCATTACACCTCCTCCATGCTTTATGGTGAGATCCGTTCACCTACTCTGCGTCTCACTAAGACACGGCGGTTGGAACCAAAAATCGCAAATTTGAACTCATCAGACCAAAGGGCAGATTTCCACTGGTCTAATGTTTGTGTTTCTTGGCCCAAGTAATTATCTTCCTATTGGTGTCCTTTAGTAGTGGTTTCTTTGCAGCAATTAAACTATGAAGGCCTGATTCACACAGTCTCCTCTGAACAGTTGATGTTGAGAAGTGTCTGTTACTTGAACTCTGTGAAGCATTTATTTGGGCTGCAATCTGAGGTGCAGTTAACTCTAATGAACTTATCCTCTGCAGCAGAGGTAACTCTGGGTCTTCCTTTGCTGTGGTGGTCCTCATGAGAGACAGTTTCATAACAGCGCTTGATGGTTTTTGCGACTGCACTTGAAGAAACTTTCAAAGTTCTTGAAATTTTCCAGATTGACTGACCTTCATGTCTTAAAGTAATGATGGACTGTTATTTCTCTTTGTTATTTGAGCTGTTCTTGCCTTAATATGGACCTGGTCTTTTACCAAATAGGGCTATCTTCTGTATACCACCCCTACCTTGTCACAACACAACTGATTGGCTCAAACACATTAAGGAAAGACATTCCACAAATGAACTTTTAACAAGGCACACCTGTTAATTAAAATGCATTCCAGGTGACAATCTCATGAAGCTGGTTGAGAGAATGCCAAGAGTGCAAAGCTGTCTTCAAGGCAAAGTGTGGCTACTTAGAAGAATCTCAAATATACTTTATATATTTGGATTTGTTTAACACTTTTTTGGTTACTACATGATTCCACGTGTTATTTCATAGTTTTGATGTCTTCACTATTTCACGACAATGTAGTAAATGGTCAAAATAAATCATCTTGGACTGAGTAGGTGTGTCAACGTTTGACTGGTACTGTAGATATATGGCTAAAACCAAATCAAAACTGTGTAGAAATTATAATGGACATACATTTCTACAGTTTATTGACTTGTGCCCAGCTCGATAATCACCCAAATTAAAGCTAGAAAGCCAGGGAGTATCGAAAATTCCAAAAACAATGGATAGAGAACTATATTTTGCTCATCTTTACGGAAAGAAAATATAACACATTTTCAGTGTGGCCTTCTGGACCTCGTTGAAGACCCCTGGGGCAAAATTAGTTTGACGTCCTGGTCAATGGGGTTTACTTTGAGGTGTGGGACTCCTTTTGAATTGGGTTTGGGCCTTTAGATGCATATGCAGGTTTCTAGATTCAGGGTTCTCCATGGAATGCAGACTCACCTGGAGTTCTTTGATCCTGCCTTGGACGTTCTCCTGGGATAGAACTCTGGGCTGCTCCGGACTAGACAGTTCCTGGTCGGGCAGGAAGATACTGTCATGTGACATCGCTCGTGATCCCAAAACGCCTGAACACCTGGTAACGAGGGATGGAGAGAGGAGGGAATATGGATGTCATTGAATCAATACTACATTTGTAAACACATCCATTCACACACGGTGGTGTAAAGTGGTTAAATAAAAATACTTGAAAGTAGTTTTTGGGGTTCTGTACTTTACTTTTAATATTTATATTTTTTACAACTTTTACTTCACTAAATTCCTAAAGAAAACTTTTCCCATGTTTCATTACGTTACAGCCTTATTCTAAGACAAAGCAAAAACAGGTTTTTAGAAATGGTTAATTGTTAAATTGCTAAATTATTAAAAATCAAAACTGAAATAGCACATTTACATAAGTATTCAGACCCTTCACTCTGTACTTTGTGAAGCACCTTCATCAGCAATTACAATCTTGAGTCTTCTTGGGTATGATGCTGTAAGCTTGGCACACCTGTATTTTGGGAGTTTCTCCTGTTCTTCTCTGCAGATCCTCTCAAGCGGTCAGGTTGGATGGGGAGCTTTGCTGCACAGCTATTTTCAAGTCTCTCCAGAGATGTTCGATCTGGTTCAAGTCTGGGCTCTTGCTGTGCCACTCAAGGACACTCAGAGACTTGTCCCGAAGCCACTCCTGCATTGTCTTGTCTGTGTGCTTAGGGTCATTGTCCTGTTGGAAGATGAGCCTTCGCCCCAGTCTGAGGTCCTGAGTGCTCTGGACCGGATTTTCATCAAGGACCTCTCTGTTCTTTGCGCCGTTCATCTTTGCCTGGATCCTGACTAGTCTCCCAGTCCCTGCCGCTGAAAAACACCCCCACAGCATGATGCTGCCACCACCATGCTTCACTGTAGGGATGTTGCCAGGTTTCCGACAGACATGACACTTGGCATTCAGGCCAAAGAGTTGAATATTGGTTTCATCAGACCAGAGAATCTTGATTCTCATGGTCTGAGAGTCTTTAGGTGCCTTTTGGCAAACTCCAAACAGGCTGTCATGTGCCTTTTACTTAGTTGTCCTTCTGGAAGGTTCTCCCATCTCCACATTGGAACTCTAGAGCTCTTTCAGAGTGATCATCTGGTTCTTGGTCACCTCCCTGACCAAGGCCCCTCTATCCCGATTGCTCAGTTTGGCTGGGTGGCCAGCTCTAGGAAGAGTCTTGGTGGTTCCAAACTTCTTCCATTTAAGAGTTATGGAGGCCACTGTGTTCTTGGGTACCTTCAATGCTGCAGAAATGTTTTGGTACCCTTCTCCAGATCTGTGCCTCGACACAATCCTGTCTCGGGGCTCTACGGACAATTCCTTCGACCTTATGGCTTGGTTTTTGCTCTGACATGCACTGTCAACTGTGTGACCTAATATAGACAGGTGTGTGCCTTTCCAAATCATTTCCAATCAATTGACTTTAACACAGGTGGACTCCAATCAAGTTGTAGAAACATCTCAAGGATGATCAATGGAAACAGGGTGCACCTGAGCTCAATTTCAAGTCTCATAGATAATGGTCTGGATACTTATGTAACTAATGTATTACACCAAAAATTACATGTTACGTTTAGAATGCTTGGCCAGGACAGCAATATGACCAATTCACACACCTATCAATATAATACGTTGTCAGCCCTACTGCCTCTGAACTGGCAGACTCACGAAACACAAATACTGCATTTGTAAATGATGTCCGAGTGGCCGTAAATTTAAAAAAAATACAAACAACAAGAAAATTGTACAGTCTAATTAAGGAATTTGATGTGTAGCATTTCCTTTTCACTTTTACTCAAGTATGACAATTAAGTATTTTTTCCACCACCGTACTGAAGTACATTTTAAAACTGGGTGACTTTTGCTTTTATTTACGTCATTTTCTTTTAAGGTATCTTTACTTTTACTTAAGTATGACAATTGAGTACGTTTTACACCACCACACGCACACACACACCAACTCCCCCACATACACACAGACTTACAGATTCTCCGCTGAGCCCAGCCCCTCCGCCTCAGTGACATCACTAGCAGACTGGCTGAATTTGGTCTCTCGCTTGGTCCTCCCAAACAGACGTATCTTCAGGGTCTTCAGTTTAGACTTCCTCTTTCCTAGGGGACACAGGTCATGACAGCCCGCATACAGATGGTTCTTTCTATAAATAATAGGGCCGATGTGTGACACTAACCAGGTTTCCATCCAGCCTTTTTATGCGAGTAAATTAGCCTAAATGACTAAAAATGTTGTGGAAAAAGCACATCTTTCGTTAAACTTTCCAAATGTGGACAAAACAAAATACACTATACAAGGTGGGATCTTTTTGTGCGGGTAAAATTAATTATGCGATAAATGTTGGTGGAAACGCTTTTATGCGCAAATGTTGATATCACAACCATCATATCGAAGTAGACTTGGAGTCCCGCGATGACATGTTGTGTGGAGTCCCGCTACGACTCGTCGGGGAAAGCATACAGTTTACTAGGCTACAGATGAAAGAAATGATGAACTTCACAGGGTAAGGAAAGTACAAGGTGATACATTTAAATCTTAAAATGTGCCGATTTTATAAATATTGAATGGGTTATGCAGATTTTAGAATTTTAGCATGAAAGTCTTTCGCAAATTGGATGGAAACCTGCCATTATCACTTTAAGCATAATGCATTTTTTGGGCCAATGCATCGATATTCAAATGATTATTACATTCTAAAATATGTGAGAATAATGTGGATATTGCCTGACTAAATCATTTGGATGCATGGCGATTTTTCTGTATCCTACGCAGGTAGACATTATAAAGCAATGAATCTCGGTAGCATTAATCTCACCATTTGAATCTCACAATCGCTGTTTTTATCATGAGAAAGTGACCAGTTCCCCTTTTAATTGGAATGATTTGTATGGAATGCCAAGTTGAAGCCAATATTAGGTGTCGTCCTTATAATAACCGCAAAATTGTTTTACCGCAAAAGAGTAGCGTAACACCCTTCAATTGAAGCGACAGGAAACAAATGAAAGTGGCCATATCTCTGACAAAAACTTTGCAAAAATGAAATCACAGATAATTGTAAGGGAGCAGGAGAATTGATCAATTGGCTACAATAATTACAATAACTTTTCAAGCACCAAATTGAGGAAAAGGGAGGCCTATTACAGGACTTGAATTTCTGAGCTCCAAATTCTAGTTCACATAGGCTACTTCAAGCCCCTTGGATGACAACATGTATTTGTCATGCTATTTCATTACCAGATTATATTGTGAATACGCCCACTAGACTATGTAATTTGTTGTCATTATATCCAGAATAATTCATAGAAATATAGTTGGGTGTTGCGCAATAGACTCGGTGTCCAATCCCAGGCTCATTAACATATGAAAACATGAACTCATTACCTTGATGCTTTCTCTGTTAAATCAAACGAGACCCTGCTGTGAATCACACAGACAACAACATATGATCAACATCAATTCGCTATGGACATTAGAGCCAACGTGGGTCCAGGCAAAACCGGCATAACTAATGAGACACCAAAATATTCTGGCCATTCCTCGTGAACACTTTTTATCCAGCACTTGGGCTGTTAGATCACCTGCGCGATCACAACAGCTGTTTGTCATTCTGAATATTCCTTCCTGTTTCAGCTGATGTGTGAAAATATCATGCGGTAACTAACCAGCTTGACTACAAATATGCGCAATCAACAAGTATTATGCATCATTATTGAATAACCACGTTAATGACAGTATCGATTTATGTTTTAATGTAATGACATGAAAAAGTTTGGCAGATTATTATAAACTACTTATTTACAGCTGGCAACAAATTTTCCAGTGTAGGTAATCCTCAGATTTAGACAGAAATATGGCTGAGACGCAAAGAAAGTTCAAGGAGAGGGGCTACAAGAATGATCAGATTAATATTGCCATTGAGAAAATTCAAAACAAAACGAGACATGACCTTTTTCAAGGTCAGTCTCGCAAAAAGACGCATTCTTGCGTTCTAACTACCAAAGTGCTCTGAACAAATTAAGGGAATTGTTCACAAACATTGGCACATCCTAAAATCCGATGATAGTCTCGGTAATGTGTTTTCGGACCTTCCCTTGGTCGTATTCTCGCGGGGCAGAAATCTCAGAGACCAATTGGTACACTCTGATTTACCACCCCAAGATATTCCTGAACAACGTCTATTTGCGCCCCTACTGGATGGAATTTACAAATGTAATGGCTGTGCGCAATGCAATGGCACTTATAAATGTAGATCCTTCAAACACCCACAAACAGGGAAATCGATCCCAATAAAAGGTGTTATTACGTGCTCCACTAAGGCAGTTATTTACCTTATAACTTGTCCTTGTGGTAAAAATGATGTAGGTAAAACAAAGCGCGTATCTCAGCATCGTAGCACCATTAGGTGTAAAACCTTTACTTATCCAGTTGCGGCCCACTTCTTGGAGGCAGGCCACTCGATTTCGTCTCTGCGTTATATTGGCATCGAAAATGTCACCCTCCCTAGGAGAGGGCGTGACCTTGATCATTTATTGTTAAAACGAGAGGCTGCCTGGATCTTTAATTTAAAGACCCTTGCGCCCTTCGGTTTCAACGTGGACTTTGATCTGAAGCCATTATTGTGACTTTGCCATTGTAATTGTCTGTAAACTTGTGTAGTCAAATTAATCTATGATTGTATGTTATCCATTTGTTTGTATGCTGTTCTTTGTATGACATTTTAATATTTGATTATTAACCAATGATATTAGGCCACTCTTGGCCATGATTACAGACACCTGTGTCTTTTGACACTATATAAACGAGTCATCCCGCAGTGTTTGTGATTACACCCTGATGAAGACAGCTTGGCTGTCGAAACGTTGGTAATTCAATTATTGCATCTGAGCTCCTAGAGTGTGGGGCTCTCTTTTATTTTCAAGTTTTCTACTCCGTCTACTGCGTTTCTTTTTCTTCTAAATCCTCACTGTTACCCTAGAAAGACCCAGATGCATTCTTATTCATACTGAAGGAATTCAGTTGTACCCCTTTCCCTTTCATACAGGCTTCTACAGCTACAGATACAAACACACTCTATAACACTCTGACTCACCCACTCTAACACACTAACCCAGATGTATAATGTGACACTTCAACAGACACTAACACACACTAACTTGTGCCTAGTTGGATACACACGCTTCTCACACTCCTACAGGCACACTCTCTAACACTCTAACACACTCTAACCCACTCTAACCCATTAACCCACTCTAACAACCACTTTAACCCATTAACACAGTCTAACCCACTAACCCCCTCTAACCCCCTCTAACCCATTAACACACTAACACACTAACCCACTCAAACCCACTCTAACCCACTAACACACACTAATAGATGATTGACGGAGATAGATACACACTTACTGTATACTAACTCAGCTTTTACATGGTCTCTAAACATCATGCACATTTTCCAGAGTGCCTCACCTCCTGTAAGGTCATCGGGGCTGCCCTCCCCATCTCCTGGGAAAGACTCCATCACTCCTTCCTTTCAACAACTGCAGGAGGAATAAAGAGAGAGAAAGAAAGGGATGAATAGATAAAACAACAAAGCATAGAGACAGACAGATCAACAGATGAAAGCAGATAGGAAGAGAAGCCAGCAGTCAGAGGAGAAAGAGAGATGCAGATCTGTTATATCTAACAGAATGTCCTTTCTACCATGGAGTGAATGCTCAAACCCAATCGTCTGTGAACACGCTTCTACACTGCACATGTATGAGTCTGATAACACACACCTGAACAGAACACTATCTCACACCCCACCTGAGCACAAAGGTTTATTGGCACAAAGACTTTTGCCTTGACCTAGTCGTGAAGGTGGGTTGAGAACACACTCCTCCATAGGTTCCTGGATGAATCACTGTTTACAACTTACAGCAGATAGACAAATGGAACACCAAGATATATTAAGTTAACGTACGCACACACACATGCATGAACGCACTCCCACAAACACACACCCAGGTAGCACACCGTCTCTGTGGTCATTACAGCCATATAACCTGGTTCTGCCTTTGAAGTATTGATGTCGACAGTGTGAGCTGCTGGTTGATGGCCAGAGGCTGATAAGCCAGACAGCATGAGGCTGTGGAGCAACATGCAAAGTTCAGCCTGCTCATGAGTCCCCTTTGAGACTTAGTCTTCATGAGTTGAGTTGACCTATGGGGTCGGCAGGTAGCCTAGTGGTTAGAGCGTTGGGCCACTAACCGAAATGTTGATAGATTGAATCCCCAAGCTGACAAGGTAAAAATCTGTCGTTCTGCCCCTGAACAAGGCAGTTAATTCACCGTTCCTAGGCCGTCATTGTAAATAAGAATTTGTTCTTAACTGACTTGCCTAGTTAAATAAAATAAGTCTAAAAACACACTGTTGCATAGTCCTTGGAAATACGTCACCCTTAATATCCTTTAGGGCAGGGGTCTTCAACCCTGTTCCCAGAGAGCTATTCTTCTGTAGGTTTTCTTTTCAACCCCATTTGTAACTAACCTGATTCCGTTTATCAACCAGCTAATTATTAGAATCTGGTGCGCTAGATTAGGGCTGCTTTAGGGAATAGGTTGCTATCCTCCACTGTAGCAGCTGCTGCCTGAATACACTGTGTAAAATAGAGTTAGATTCAAATGTGGAACAACTAGCTATACAGGTGTTGGATCTTAATTTGACCAGTTTCTCAAAGCAGGAAAATAATCCAGCAACAACAGGAAATGTGAATTATTGTGTGTATTATAATTGTTTTACATTTTTTAGGGGTTGATACATTTTTGGTTAGTGCAAATGAAGTCAAAATGAAATGTTAAAGTGGAAATGACTAACCTTTGTAAACCTTGAATACACTACAAGTTTGCATTTCTGGGTGATCAAATTACATAAGATCCTATATCCGTAGCACAAGGCCCCTGAGAGAAAATGGTGTCTAAAGACACCATGCAGCTCCTCAGTGCCATCTAACGAGCCAGAGGAAAGCGGCACCAGAAACAGGTGATAATCTGCAAGATTATTGACATTGCATAGAGATCCCTGTACGATTTCACAGCCCCATAATCCCACGACAACAGATGAATCACCAATTTCCAATGTACCAGGCCCAGCGACAGAAAATTTAGCTGAGACACAGAGTGTACAAACAAGCACTGTGTTCACACATTGATCAAATAAGCACACAGACACACACTGAATATGGGAAAATTGCAGACACAGTATTTACACAAATGATGTATATAATGTTCTACATTCTGTACAGTTGTTGCATGTCAATTAGACACAGAAATCCAAAATCAATATGCTGTGACAACATAGTCTTGAAGCCAGATTTAAAAAATAAGTGCTGTGTATAATGCACCTCCATCTAAAGGTTCTTATACATAAAGTGATGCTACGTTGCTAAAGGACTAATGTTCCTTGTGTTCACTAACCCAGTACTACCAGTCACCCTTACTGCACTGTAGCTATCCCCCCCTCCCACGGGGCATTGTGTCCCCTCTCTCAGCGGATTCTTTGTCCTTTCTTTAAAAAACTCAGGCTTCTGTCCTCCACATCTGCTTTAGTTTTTATTTAACTAGTCAAGTCAGTTAAGAACAAATTCTTATTTACAATGATGGCCTACCGGGGAACAGTGGGGTTAACTGTCTTGTTCAGGGGTAGAACGACAGACTTTTACCTTGTCAGCTCGGGAATCGATCTATAAGGACAAAGAGAAATGCAGGGACAGAGAAGGTCAATCCATGCCGGGGTCAGCATATGCAGAAAGAGAGAAAATAGAACATAGCGGGGAGAGAAGGAGAGAGAGAGAGAAGGAGAGAGGGAGAAGGAGAGAGAGAGAGAGAGAGAGAGAGAGAGAAGGAGAGAGGGAGAGAGGGAGAGAGAGAGGGAGAGAGAGAGAGAGGGAGAGAGAGAGAGGAGAGAGAGAGAGAGAGAAGGAGAGAGAGAGAGAGAGAGGGAGAGAAGGAGAGAGGGAGAGAGAGAAGGAGAGAGAGAAGGAGAGAGAGAGAGAGGGAGAGAGAGAGAGAATGAGAGAGGGAGAGAGAGAAGGAGAGGGAGAGAGGGAGAGAGAGAGAAGGAGAGAGGGAAGGAGAGAGGGAGAGAGAGAGAGAGAGGGAGAGAGGGAGAGAGGGAGAGAGAGAGGAAAATAGAACATAGGCGGGGAGAGAAGGAGAGAGGGAGAGAGGGAGGGAGAGAGAGAGGAGAGAGAGGGAGAGAGGAGGGAGGGAGAGAGAGAAGGAGAGAGAGAGAGGGAGAGAGAGAGAGGAGAGGGAGAGAGAGAGAGAAGGAGGAGAGAGGGGAGAGAGGGAGAGAGAGAGAGAGAAGGAGAGAGAGAGAGAGAGAGAGAGAGAGAGGGGGAGAGAGAGAGAGAAGGAGAGAGGGGAGAAAGGAGAGAGAGAGAGGAGAGAGAGAGAGAGGGAGAGAGGGAGAGAAGGGGAGAGAGGGAGAGAGGTAGAGAGGGAGAGAGGGGAGAGAGAGAGAGAAAATAGAACATAGCGGGGAGAGAAGGAGAGAGGGAGAGAGGGAGGGAGAGAGAGAGAGAGAGAGGGAGAGAGGGAGGGAGAGAGAGAAGGAGAGAGAGAGAGAGGGAGAGAGGGAGAGAGAGAGAGAAGGAGAGGGAGAGAGAGAGAGAAGGAGAGAGAGGGAGAGAGAGAGAGAAGGAAGAGAGAGAGAGAGAG